>NC_064766.1:42390099-42457599 GCF_011397635.1 Epinephelus fuscoguttatus
TCATCATCACCTGACTGCATCATCATCACCTGACTGTATCATCATCATCATCATCATCATCATCACCTGACTGCATCATCATCACCTGAACACAGCGCGCAGCTACGCACCAACAAAGTCCACGTAGAGCTGAATGAAATGAATGTGTGTGTTCTGAATCTGATCAGCTGTTTTTCTTCCTGAACTTAAAGGATTGAACCTGAAAACAAAGTGTTTACATCGTAAGTTTATTTCAAAAAGACGCAGTGACGTTAACGAGAGTAAATCAGCACGCCGTCTGTGAACATCTGAAAGTGATGCAGGAGGAAACCAACAGTCTCTCAGTCTGACATGCAGCTCTTCTGACAGTGCTGGCATTTGATCAGTCAGTTATTATTTGTACCGTCCACACGACGTTTTTCTGTTTTTCTGTTTTCTGAAACCAGCCGAGTGATGTCACAGCTTTATCACCAACACACTGACTGTTTTAAGTGTATAAAAAGACGAACATAGTCCAGGTTTGACATGTGACGTTATCGCCTGAGGTGAGACGGTGTCGTCCTGGAGGCTCAGTGAGTCGTACAGGCGCTGCAGTCCGACACTGTTCAAACTAATATCACCAAAATCTTTGAAAACACACCTGAGAAGAAAAAACAGGTGATATATGTGTTTGTTTTGTTTTTTTTTCTCCAACAGTTAAACTTTTGTGAATATTTGAAGTTTTGTGACGTCTGTCTTTGCTGTCTTCCTCTGAGGCCAGTTTGGCCTCCTGGCCTTGGAGCCGGTGGGCGGACATGTCCCCCTTTACCTCAAGGACCTCCTCACCCCCCAGACCTCCTCATGCACACTCCATTCTGCAACCACAAACACAAACACCCTCCAAGATCCCGGAACCAAGCACCGCACCATGGGTGACTGGGCCTTTTCCTCTGCTGCTCCGAGGCTGTGGAACGCCCTCCTTGACCACCTCAGGGCCCCATGTTTTTAAACGAGACCTAAAAACATATCTTCTTACAAAGGCATTCTACTAAATGTCTTTCATAGGTTCTCATTTTAACTATTTATTGTCTCTGATCATTTTTTAATAATTCTTAAATTGTATTCATTCTAACTGTTTTAATTTTTTTAACCTGCTTTGTAGCACTTTGAGATTGCTATAATGTAAAGTGCAATACAAATAAAATGTATTATTATCATTATTATTATTATTAAAGAGGTCGTCAGGGAACTACCTGCACCTGAGCAGGTGATGGCTGCGTTCAGCCCCGACCACACGAAGCAAAACAGTAGGCTTGTTCCAGATGAACTGCACCTGGAAAGTGAATGAGATCAGGTGGCTGCAGCAGCAGGTGGAGACAACGAGCTGCGGTGAAGTCGGACAGTTTCCTGACAGGAAGTCACAGAAACACTCACTTCCTGTCCAATAAGATGTTGACTTATTTAAACATGATCAGATTATCAGTTTGTTTCAGTCTCCAGTTCTTTTAATTATGATTGATTTATTTATTAAAATGTTTTACAGATGATCTGTAGTTTATGTTGATGGTTCATGAACCCTGTAAATCGGCATTAGTTTGACCTGTCACCACGGCAACAGACGCTAAATACACTGTCTGACTGTAAGCTTCATATTTTATACAAGACTATGCTGCTGTCTCTCTCTCTCCCTTCTCACGTATCTGTGAATCAATAAAATGCCCCAAAAAATATCTTTAACAAAAAAAAGAGGAACATGTCGGAGGAGCGTTCATCAGTGTTCGTGAACATCTCAAACTTGTGACGTCAGAGAGTCTAAAGATCTGGAGCTGCTCCACAGACACTGAACGGAGACTGATTTACTTTGATTTTCATTCTGTTGTAAAGTTCTCAGATCTGAAACAGAAAATGTTCCCACACACTCAGAACGTTCCCCTCAGTGTCAGCTACAGCAGTGGTTCCCAACTGGTGGGTCACAGACCAAACCTGGGCCACACGTTCATTCTGAAGGGACTGTAAACGTGTCAAGTTTATAAAAATACACTTTATTTTGAAGTACAGTGGATTTCCAGCAGAGAGCTTTTATTCTGAAGTGGTGTTTCCTGCTGCAGAGTGAGTGACTAACGGACAGATACTGAACAGAGACAGTAAACGAACTCGACGACACGTCTCAACACAGGTGTGACGCTGGATAAATTGTGGGACCTCGAACCAGTGACTGAGGTGAAATCTGGACCAGCTGTGAAACACTGATCCACAACATCTGTCACTGTTCACTGTCTGTGGAGCAGCTGTGACATCATAGATTTGAGTTTTAGCTCTGTAGTTTTCAGATTTACGAGACAGTTGTTGGTGTGTTTTTGGAGCGTGTCAGACCTGAGGAGTAACACGTAAGAATTAGAAAAAGGCTGAAGTTCCCTTTAATTCAGTTCAGTTTAAAGAAGCTTTTCCGGCATCGTAGGAAACAGATGTTACCAAAGAATCTAGTTCATACACAGGTGCTGCTGATTGGTTAACACCTCTGACACACCCACCGAACAAGAGCAAACGCACCTCAGAGCCCGTCATACACTGTGTCATGGAAACATGTTGTTCAACCCACAAACGGCGCTCACGGTTTTCTGACGATTGTCGTCCTGTTTCTGCTCAGCTGTTGTCAACTCTCGTCATTTGAAAGTTTACGTGTCACTTCCTATTTCACTTCATCAACCTCAAATATCCAACAGGTGTAAAATAACAAACACTACATATTCATCTCCAGTAAACAGAAGGTCATTCAGTTCATACTATATAAGATAATGTGACTGAGCATCGGGAGCAGTCAGCGTCTTTCCACCATTTTAGGAACTTTTGTTTTTATCTGACTCCTGTTGGTCCTCTGTGACACACTGCTTTTTACTTCTACTCCTTAAAAACACTTCTTATCTTTTACATTTGAATATTTGGACTGATATTTAATATTTCAAATATTAAATACTATGTTGTATCTAGACCAGGGCCCAATCAGAGACCCTGAGCTGGGAACCTTCTGCTTGTTACTAGTGCACAACATCTGATTGTTGTCTCTGTGATTTGAGGCGTTCTCTGGAACAACTCTTTCCTTCAGGATGAATAAAGTTCTGTTGAATTGATCACATCCTGTTTTCTGGCTGTAGACACAAACTGATCAGCTGGTTTGTTCAATAGTTAAACAACTGGCTGTTGAACTTTTTTTCTTTGTGATCAGGATTAACTGTGACTCACAGCAGCAGGATGTGTGTTTAATAAGTTACCACGTTTTTAGATCTTTAACAAATTCAGACAAACATGATCATGCGAAACACGTCATCACTGAAGGTCATCAGATAGGACCTGTTTGAGACTGTGTGTGTGTGCGTGTTCATACCTGGTCAGTGTGTTGAGTCGTTGTCGTCCAGCAGAGACAGAAACAAACTGCAGCTTCTTTTATATCACAGCATCCCCTGTGTGTGTGTGTGTGTGTGTGTGTGTGTCTAAATCAGCACAACAACAATTATCTTTGTACCTTCAGCTTCACCTGAATGTGTGTGTGTTTTTGTGTTTACATGTAATTATGTGTATCTGTGTGTGTTTTCATTTGTGTGTGCGTATGGGAATGTATAGATACATATGTGTGTGTGTGTGTGTGTGTGTGTGTGTTTTCATACAGTCAGCCTCTCGTTCTCATGACATCAGTAACATCTGAAGAAACTGTCCTTCTCGTGTGTGTGTGTGTGTGTGTGTGTGTGTCTGTATTTACACATCTATCTTTGTGAGGACCTGAGGTTGACACTGTCGCAGTGAGGACAGTTGGTCCTGTCTTCACCTGTTTGAGGGTTCAGACTGAAGGTTGGGGCCACGAAGGACATCATGTTAATGAGGCTCCTCACAATTACAAAGGTACAGGGTGGTATGTGTGTATGTGTTCATATGCTTGTTCTGGTGATGCTGCATGGTGAGAAAAAAAACATATTTTAGCAACTAAGTGAGGACATTTTGGCCAGTCTTCACGTCTTTAAATGTCTGTTTTAAGGTTCAGGTTAGAATCAGATTTAGTTTGGGTTAAAAACTCTAAATTACTCTCAGCGTTAATGTGGCACTGGCACAATAAGAAGCGTGGGTGTAAAACATGCAAATAAATTTAGTTAAAAGCCTGTTAAAACTAGTCTTTATGAAGTCCCACAGACTCAGAGGGAGCAGAGGAGTCGGAGTTGTTATAAAATTTCTCCTGAGTTTCCACAGCCTCTCACTGAGGTGGAATATTCGTAAAAATAATAGAGTTGAGTAAAGTTAAACTGAAAAATAAAACAACTATCTTTATATTCACTAAAAGTATTTTATCAAAAATAGGAACGATGAGGAAAATGGGGGAAAAAGGGAATTTTACATTACACTTGGAAAGTACTTGGACAGTACTTCGGTTGTGTCTCAGAGAATGTGGGTTGAAAAATTTAATAAGATTCTTTCAAACACCTGCACAAAATAATTTCTTAGATAAAAACCACTTGTGTTGGAGCTCCTGTGGGATAAAAAGCAAACCATCAGCATGTTCTCTGGCTCCGCCCACTGCTCCTGAACTACCAGAAACTAATTAAAATTATTATGAAAAAGATGTTTAAAGTTCTGATCCCATTTAGTTTTGTGACGTTGTACCTGCATCTGAGAGCAAACACTGAGGGACTTTCAAATAAATATGTTTAATATTTTACTGAAAGACTCAGAAAGCTGTCGTGAGAAAATGGACATCAACCGACGCGCCCGTGGCTGAGGACTGAACTGATTTAACAATGTTTCTTGATGCTTTGGGGCGGCGTTGTGCTTCTTTATGCTACTCTGCTGTGTGCTGCTTTATGTGCAGTGATGTTATATGTAGTTTGTGTTTTTATGGTGTTCGCTTCATTTCTCCTGTGCTGTTGTTGTAAGGCAGCTCCTCCCATCATGTCGTATCTTACTGTACTGGGTTAAATATGTATCTTACATTACATCTGTCTTTAACTGGTCATGAATGATAAATTAACAAACCACTCGCCCCAAACTTCATGTTGAGCTTCTCAAATGATCCCTGAACACAGTTTACTGGTGATAATACGGGTTCTTTTCTTTAGCAGCACCTGAACGCAGCGAGACCACCTCCAAATGTCTATATTTATCATCTTTGCTCGCAATATGATAGGGGTCCTCTCAAAGATAAAAGTACAAGAATGTGTGTGTGTGTGTCTGTGTGTGTGTGTGTGTGCGAGATAATCCTGTGTTTGGTGGACTCCTGTTTGAGGTGTCTTCTGTTTGTTTACTGTCGTCACCGAGCTTTTATTCTGACATGTTCAGTAAACACAACAGGAAGTTCACCTGCGTCACCTTCTGTGGGAACCTGCAGAAACCTTGTATTTACACACACACACACACGACCAGTATCTCGGTAGTCCTGTATAAGCATTTACAGTACTCACAGTATTACTGCTCTGACAAAATGTAATTAAATGAAGATGGAAAATCTTGGACTTTCCTCTAGGGCTGTAGCCAACCAAAGAAAATTTTGGTCGACTAAAGTCTCACATAATCTTCAACTAATGGATTAGTCGTGGGGAAAAAAAAAATCTGCATGTTGTTTTTACTTGTGCGGTGGTGTGTCTGTGTCACTCTGCAGTTACACCTCTAAAACACTAGTCGGCGGTGGAGGACTGTGTTAAGTGCTGTAAAGTTTGAACGTAACCACGTGTGTGTGTCGGCTAAAGGTAACCACGTGTGTGTGTGTGTGTGTGTCGGCTAAACGTAACGATGTATATGTGTGCTGGTTAAACGTAACCACGTGTGTGTGTGTGTCGGCTAAATGTAACCACGTGTGCGTGTGTGTTGGCTAAACGTAACCACATGTGTGTGTTGGCTAAACATAACCACGTGTGTGTGTTGGCTAAACGTAACGATGTATATGTGTGCTGGCTAAACGTAACCACGTGTGCGTGTGTCAGCTAAACGTAACCACGTGTGTTGTTGAAAGCAAAAAACATCAGTTGGTGGTGTTGTACCGACGTAGTGCTTTTATTTTGAAAGAGGTCCAGGTCCAGGTGGACCTTTGCGCCCAACTTGAATAAATTCTTTTGAGGCGTTCTTGAGATTTCATACGATACAAGAAAGGAACGGACGTATGGCCAGATAAATGGACACGTAAAACACAAAATGGTGGTCTATATATGGTTCATATAAGCTCACTCAGATTAAATGTTAATAAGGAAATTTAACTTGAGGACTCTGTTGTGAGGGAGATGCAGCTACTGACATCTTTCATAAAAATCCATAAACAAATGTTTTCTATCTGAAAAAAGTGTGAGTCTGAGTGTGTGTTGTAGCCCAGAGCCCTGCCCCTCATTACCCAGCAGCCTCATTAAGAGTTAAAGACAAACAGCAATCGTCTGTTTGAATCTTTATTTCAGAGTTTACTCACAAACATCAGAGTTAAACAGAAGCAACATGTTTAGAGTTCGTCAGTCTGATCAGTGACTCTGATCAATAATCAGCATGTGGAGGATCTGAACATCAGATCTGGGTGTTTAATGAGAACCAGAGAAGCTGATGGTGGAGGAAAGGTCAGAGGTCACAGAGGTCAGAGGTCACAGAGGTCAGAGGTCACAGAGATCATCCTGGAGATCTGTCCAGCAGGTAAATAGACTAAGCTTGATGCTGTGAACCAACAGACAGACTCTCATCATCATCATCATCATACTCCAACACACTGTGAACTCATCACTCCTGTGCTGCAGCCTCCTCCTCCTTCCTCTCCTCCTCCTCCTTTCTCTCCTGGTTCCTCCTCTTCTTCACCTCCTTCAGTCCCTCCTGGATCTGCTCCACGGCCTCCTGGTCTCCGGCCTGCCGAGCCAGACTCAGGGCCTCGTGGTAGAACCGCACCGAGTCCTCCAGTCGGCCTGCCGGACCACAGACCAGATCAGAGAGCAGCAGGTGTTTGAACCTTGTACTTCACTTAAATCAGACTGTGATTGGTTTGGACAGGTGTGAGCGTGGTGATGACACTTGACCACAGAGACCCTGCACATGATCTGATCTCGATCTGAACTCTACATGTTCACCCGTACAAACAGACTTCCTGTGGGCGGAGCGACAGATTGTGCATATGATTGAATTTAAATCAATCTAAAATTAACAACACTGCAACTGAAAGAGATATTATTATTATTATTATTATCATTATTATTATTATTATTATTATTATTCTCTGAAATGAATCCTATGTTTGCTTGAAAACTCCTGAAACTTTGAACACATGTCAGAACTGGTGAAAATTTACATCTGATGATGATGTCATGATCAGGTGTGAAAAAATGCCTCAGTAGCGTCCCTTACAAAATTTCCATGAAGCAGCCCCTGAAGCTGGTTTCACCTACGTGTATTAAACTCAGAAGACACCTGTAACATTCTGAGATGTTAAAAAAAAAAATAAAAAAAAAAATTCTTGAGTCCAACCCTAAACCCAACAGGAAGTCAGCCAATTTTCAGGGGTCGTACTTTCACAAACTTCTCTGACAGATCAGATCCGACTGACTTCAGAGTTTGTCTGTACCATATGAACGTGGTAACGACAGCAGGAGACGGTTGCTTGAAAAATCCTGATAGTCCTGAACGTGTCACTCTAAAATAAAAACCTCCTGTTGACAGCAGGAAGCTCAGACTGCAGTCTACAAGGTCAAGGGTCGAGGTAAACTTTATTGCCCACAAGGGAAATTTGGCTTGGGCTTACACCCCTGCTGCAGCCACAACAAACACATACACAAAACAGCAACTAAAATACACAAAAGACACGGCCGGGACCCAACAGTAACAGTGCGTCTATAGTGATCCTGTCTTGTACATTCCATCTATTTCAATGCTTTGTTTAACAGTTTAATTAACATAGAGACAAAGGAGTTTTTAAATCGGTTCAAATTACACCTGGGTAACCTGTACCTTCTCCCAAAAGGCATTAGTACATACTCACGTCATACGTGGGTTGCTTCACTAACTACCTCATGAGCCTGCCTTAGAGAAGCCTGTTCACTGATGGACTGCAGAGAGGGGAGCTGTCTTACTCCTCTGATCTTCCCTGCAGTCTGCATCAGTTGCACTGAGAGATAACCAAACCAAACTGTGATGCCAAATCTGACATGCTTTCCATGACTGCTTGATAGAAGACTATCATATATCTTTGGTAAACACCATGAACCCTGAGACGGTGAAGAAAGTGCAGCCTTTGCTGTAGTCTACTACAGAGACCGTTCACGTGTGTAAAAGAGGAGACCTGGGAGATGGTTGCATCACGAATGACCACGGGCCTGTGGTCACAAACTGACTTTATCATGTCGTACACTCAGTAACGTCACTGACTGGTGTCAGTCTGGTCTCAGCTGTGTCCCTCTGTCTGGTCTTAACTGTGTCCTTCTGTCTGGTCTTAACTGTGTCCCTCTGTCTGGTCTCAGTTGTGTCCCTCTGTCTGGTCTTAACTGTGTCCCTCCGTCTGGTCTCAGCTTTGTCTCTCTCTCTGGTCTTAACTGTGTCCCTCTGTCTGGTCTCAGCTGTGTCCCTCTGTCTGGTCTCAGCTGTGTCTCTCTGTCTGGTCTCAGCTGTGTCCCTCTGTCTGGTCTCAGCTGTGTCTCTCTGTCTGGTCTCAGTCAGATGTCTCTGTCTGGTCTCAGCTGTGTCCCTCTGTCTGGTCTCAGCTGTGTCCCTCTGTCTGGTCTCAGCTGTGTCTCTCTGTCTGGTCTCAACTGTGTCCCTCTGTCTGGTCTCAGCTGTGTCTCTCTGTCTGGTCTCAGCTGTGTCCCTCTGTCTGGTCTCAGCTGTGTAACATGCTGACAGTTAGCATGTAGTCGCACACGCTCAGTATCACATACATCAATCTACTCAGTCGTCTGGCAGCAGCTTGTCTTCTTTACAAGCCGTTCTGAAGACATTTCCTGTGTATACAGTTTTTTTCTGGTGTGTTACCATGGTAATTGTCAAACACCTCAGCATCAGATTTCACATCAATGTTTCTCTCAGAGATACACGCTGACACACGACTTTTACTTCACCTTGATTCAATCAGAAACCAGATGTTATTCACAGTGACGACCTGACTGAGACATCACACCTTCTTCCTGTATATACACTGTTGGCCCCGCCCCCCACACAGCTGGCCGATCAGCAGAAAGAACATTCTCAGCTGCTTTGTAACACTGCGTTTCATTGGGATGTGTGTCTGTGTGATAAGAGACCAACCTGACTCAGAATACGACCCATGACCTGTCCTCACCTGTGTGCAGCAGGATACCCGCCATGTTTCCCAACAGCACGTGTTGGTCCGGGTGTCCGACGGAGCGGCTCAGATCCACCGCCTGCTGAACAAGCGCCAGGGCGTCGTCATGACGACCCTGAAGATCCAAGACGGTGGCCAGGTCGCTCATCAGCACCAGAGTCTGATAGGAAACATAATGATGATGTCATCACAGACCTGTTGCTCTACCTGTGAGTGTGTGTCTACCTGTGGGTGTGTGTCTACCTGTTGGTAAGTGTCTACCTGTGAGTGTGTGTCTACCTGTGGGTGTGTGTCTACCTGTTGGTAAGTGTCTACCTGTGGGTGTGTGTCTACCTGTGGGTGTGTGTCTACCTGTTGGTGTGTGTCTACCTGTAGGTGTGTGTCTACTTGTTGGTAAGTGTCTACCTGTTGGTGTGTGTCTACCTGTTGGTGTGTGTCTACCTGTGGGTGTGTGTCTACCTGTGGGTGTGTGTCTACCTGTTGGTGTGTGTCTACCTGTTGGTGTGTGTCTACCTGTTGGTGTGTGTCTACCTGTTGGTGTGTGTCTACTTGTTGGTAAGTGTCTACTTGTTGGTAAGTGTCTACCTGTTGGTGTGTGTCTACCTGTGGGTGTGTGTCTACCTGTTGGTGTGTGTCTACTTGTTGGTAAGTGTCTACCTGTTGGTGTGTGTCTACTTGTTGGTGTGTGTCTACCTGTTGGTGTGTGTCTACTTGTTAGTAAGTGTCTACCTGTGGGTGTGTGTCTACTTATTAGTAAGTGTCTACCTGTTGGTGTGTGTCTACCTGTGGGTGTGTGTCTACCTGTTGGTGTGTGTCTACTTGTTGGTAAGTGTCTACCTGTTGGTGTGTGTCTACCTGTTGGTGTGTGTCTACCTGTTGGTGTGTGTCTACTTGTTAGTAAGTGTCTACCTGTGGGTGTGTGTCTACTTATTAGTAAGTGTCTACCTGTTGGTGTGTGTCTACCTGTAGGTGTGTGTCTACTTGTTGGTAAGTGTCTACCTGTTGGTGTGTGTCTACCTGTTGGTGTGTGTCTACCTGTGGGTGTGTGTCTACCTGTTGGTGTGTGTCTACTTGTTGGTAAGTGTCTACCTGTTGGTGTGTGTCTACCTGTTGGTGTGTGTCTACTTGTTAGTAAGTGTCTACCTGTGGGTGTGTGTCTACTTGTTAGTAAGTGTCTACCTGTGGGTGTGTGTCTACTTGTTGGTGTGTGTCTACCTGTTGGTGTGTGTCTACTTGTTAGTAAGTGTCTACCTGTGGGTGTGTGTCTACTTGTTAGTAAGTGTCTACCTGTGGGTGTGTGTCTACTTGTTGGTGTGTGTCTACCTGTTGGTGTGTGTCTACTTGTTAGTAAGTGTCTACCTGTGGGTGTGTGTCTACTTGTTAGTAAGTGTCTACCTGTGGGTGTGTGTCTACTTGTTGGTGTGTGTCTACTTGTTGGTAAGTGTCTACCTGTTGGTAAGTGTCTACCTGTTGGTGTGTGTCTACCTGTTGGTGTGTGTCTACTTCTTGGTGTATGTCTACCTGTGGGTGTGTGTCTACCTGTGGGTGTGTGTCTACCTGTGGGTGTGTGTCTACTTGTGGGTGTGTGTCTACCTGTTGGTGTGTGTCTACCTGTTGGTGTGTGTCTACCTGTGGGTGTGTGTCTACTTGTTGGTGTGTGTCTACCTGTTGGTGTGTGTCTACCTGTGGGTGTGTGTCTACTTGTTGGTATGTGTCTACCTGTTGGTGTGTGTCTACCTGTGGGTGTGTGTCTACTTGTTGGTGTGTGTCTACCTGTGGGTGTGTGTCTACTTGTTGGTGTGTGTCTACCTGTTGGTGTGTGTCAACCTGTGGGTGTGTGTCTACTTGTTGGTATGTGTCTACCTGTTGGTGTGTGTCAACCTGTGGGTGTGTGTCTACTTGTTGGTAAGTGTCTACCTGTGGGTGTGTGTCTACTTGTTGGTAAGTGTCTACCTGTTGGTGTGCGTCAACCTGTGGGTGTGTGTCTACTTGTTGGTAAGTGTCTACCTGTTGGTGTGTGTCAACCTGTGGGTGTGTGTCTACTTGTTGGTATGTGTCTACCTGTTGGTGTGTGTCAACCTGTGGGTGTGTGTCTACTTGTTGGTAAGTGTCTACCTGTTGGTGTGTGTCTACCTGTGGGTGTGTGTCTACTTGTTGGTAAGTGTCTACCTGTTGGTGTGTGTCAACCTGTGGGTGTGTGTCTACTTGTTGGTAAGTGTCTACCTGTGGGTGTGTGTCAACCTGTGGGTGTGTGTCTACTTGTTGGTAAGTGTCTACCTGTTGGTGTGTGTCAACCTGTGGGTGTGTGTCTACTTGTTGGTATGTGTCTACCTGTTGGTGTGTGTCAACCTGTGGGTGTGTGTCTACTTGTTGGTAAGTGTCTACCTGTTGGTGTGTGTCTACTTGTTGGTAAGTGTCTACCTGTTGGTAAGTGTCTACCTGTTGGTAAGTGTCTACCTGTTGGTGTGTGTCTACCTGTTGGTAAGTGTCTACCTGTTGGTAAGTGTCTACCTGTTGGTGTGTGTCTACCTGTTGGTAAGTGTCTACTTGTTGGTAAGTGTCTACTTGTTGGTAAGTGTCTACCTGTGGGTGTGTGTCTACTTGTTGGTAAGTGTCTACCTGTTGGTGTGTGTCTACCTGTGGGTGTGTGTCTACTTGTTGGTAAGTGTCTACCTGTTGGTAAGTGTCTACCTGTTGGTGTGTGTCTACCTGTTGGTAAGTGTCTACTTGTTGGTAAGTGTCTACTTGTTGGTAAGTGTCTACCTGTGGGTGTGTGTCTACTTGTTGGTAAGTGTCTACCTGTTGGTGTGTGTCAACCTGTGGGTGTGTGTCTACTTGTTGGTAAGTGTCTACCTGTTGGTAAGTGTCTACCTGTTGGTGTGTGTCTACCTGTTGGTAAGTGTCTACTTGTTGGTAAGTGTCTACTTGTTGGTAAGTGTCTACCTGTGGGTGTGTGTCTACTTGTGGGTGTGTGTCTACCTGTGGGTGTGTGTCTACTTGTTGGTGTGTGTCAACCTGTTGGTGTGTGTCTACTTCTTGGTGTATCTCTACTTGTTAGTGTGTGTCAACCTGTTGGTGTGTGTCTACTTGTTGGTGTGTGTCAACCTGTTGGTGTGTGTCTACTTCTTGGTGTATGTCTACCTGTTGGTGTGTGTCTACTTGTTGGTGTGTGTCAACCTGTTGGTGTGTGTCTACTTCTTGGTGTATGTCTACTTGTTGGTGTGTGTCTACCTGTGGGTGTGTGTCTACTTGTTGGTGTGTGTCTACCTGTTGGTGTGTGTCTACTTGTTGGTGTGTGTCAACCTGTTGGTGTGTGTCTACTTCTTGGTGTATGTCTACCTGTTGGTGTGTGTCTACCTGTGGGTGTGTGTCTACCTGTGGGTGTGTGTCTACCTGTTGGTGTGTGTCTATCTGTTGGTGTGTGTGTCTACTTGTTGGTGTGTGTCAACCTGTTGGTGTGTGTCTACTTCTTGGTGTATGTCTACTTGTTGGTGTGTGTCTACTTGTTGGTGTGTGTCTATCTGTGGGTGTGTGTCTACTTGTTGATGTGTGTACCTGTGGGTGTGTGTCTACCTGTGGGTGTGTGTCTACCTGTGGGTGTGTGTCCACTTGTTGATGTGTGTACCTGTGGGTGTGTGTCTACCTGTGGGTGTGTGTCTACTTGTGGGTGTGTGTCTCCTTGTTGGTGTGTGTCTACCTGTGGGTGTGTGTCTCCTTGTTCCTGGCGGCAGATGTTCAGGGCATTCTGGTAGTCCTGTCCCGCCTGGTTCAGGTGCAGCGTTGACGCCCGGTATCGAGCCCGTGAGTCCAAACAAAGACCGAGCAGGAGGCGGGTCTCCTTCCTCAGAGCCTCCTCCTCCTCTGAGACAACAACAACAGCAGCTTCTGAACCACTGATCAGTGTCAGATCCTCTGAACTTCAGGTGTTCAGTAAGAAGTGTTCTGATTGGTCGGACAGAGGGTCATGTGTCTTTAAATGAAAGGAAATGAAGTGTCTGAGTTGTTAACATGTTTCAGTCTCACCTGTCCGCTCCTCTGCAGGTGTTTCCTCCTGTTTCTGCAGTTTGGCCTCCAGAGACTCCGTACAGAACCTGAAGCCGTGCTCCACAAGCTCCACCCTCAAACACACACACATACTGTCACTTCTCTGACGGGAAGTGAGGTCAGAGGTCAGACACATGAACAGCTCAATCTTACTTGTTCTGTTCAGCGTAGATGGTGGCGAGTTTCAGAGACATCTCGATGATGGCGTTGTCGTCCTGGGGCATTCCTCCTGACAGCATGAAGCTCATCGCTGCTTTGAAGAGTTTCTCTGCCTGAGAAGAGGAAGAGAAGAAACGACGATGATAATGAAGAGGATAACTAGCTGTTCTACACTCCAGGCTGTCACTGCCGTTGCCATAGTAAAAAAGAGCAGCTTAATACCACAGTGACAGCAACAAACTGAGCTGTGATTTGACAGTTACTCACGTTGTCCAGCTGGCCCTGAACGTAGGCCAGGTTCGCCATCTGAGGGAACAGACAGGGAGAGGTCAAAGGTCACAGAGACAGGGTCAGAGGTCATCAGAGGTCACAGTGAGCAGGTGTTACCAGGCTGTAGGTGTAGATGATGGCCTGGTTGTTGTGAGTCTGATGAGCCAGCACGACAGCCTGATGGAGGAAACCAGAGGCGGCGTCCAGAATAGTAATGACGATACTACTGACAACGGTACTGACGATAATACTGATGATACTACTGATGATAGTACTGATGATACCACTGACAATAGTACAGATGATAGTACTGATGACACTACTGATGATACTATTGATGACAGTACTGATGATACTACTGATGATAGCAGTGATGATACTTCTGACAATAGTAATGACGATACTACTGACAATGGTACTGATGATAATACTGATGATACTACTTACGATAGTACTGATGATACTACTGACGATACCACTGATGATACTACTGATGATAGTACTGACGATACCACTGATGATACTACTGACGATAGTACTGACGATACTGCTGACGATACTACTGACGATAGTACTGACGATACTACTGACGATAGTACTGACGATACTGCTGACGATACTACTGATGATACTACTGACAATAGTACTGACGTTAGTACCGATGATAGTACTGATGATACCACTGACAATAGTACAGATGATAGTACTGATGACACTACTGATGACAGTACTGATGATAGTGCTGACGATACTACTGACGATACTACTGACAATAGTACTGATGATACTACTGATGATAGCAGTGATGATACTTCTGACAATAGTAATGACGATACTACTGACAATGGTACTGACAATAGTACTGATGATACTACTGATGATACAACTGATGAAAGTACTGATGATACTACTGACAATACTACTGATGATACTACTGATAATAGTACTGATGATACTACTGATGATAGCAGTGATGATACTTCTGACAATAGTAATGACGATACTACTGACAATGGTACTGATGATAATACTGATGATACTACTTACGATAGTACTGATGATACTACTGACGATACTACTGATGATACTACTGACAATAGTACTGACGATAGTACTGATGATAGCACTGATGACACTACTGACGATACCACTGATGATAGTACTGATGATACTACTGATGATACAACTGATGAAAGTACTGATGATACTACTGATACTACTGACAATACTACTGACGATACTACTGACGATACTACTGATGATAGTACTGACAATATTACTGATGATAATACTGATAATACTACTGATGATAGTGCTGACGATACTACTGACAATAGTACTGACGTTACTATGGATACTAATGACGATAATACTGACGACAGTACTAACAATACTGATGACGATAGTAGTGACGATACTGCTGACAATACTTATGCCGATACTGCTGACGATATTTCTGACGATACTGCTGACAATACTGCTGACGATATTTCTGACGATAGAACTGATGATACTGCTGACGATACTGCTGACGATAGTACTGGCGATACTGCTGACGTTACTGTTGACGATAGTGCTGACGATACTGCTGACGATAGTACTGATGATACTGCTGATGATAGTACTGACATTGCTACGGATACTAATGACGATAATACTGACGACAGTACTGACGATACTACTGATGATAGTACTGATGATACTAATGATGATAATACTGACGATAGTACTGATGATACTGCTGATGATACTACTGACGATAGTACTGACATTACTACTACTACTACTGCTGATGATATTACTGATGATAGTACCAATGATACTACTGATGATAATACTGACGATACTACTGATGATACTACTGACGATAGTACCGATGATACTACTGATGATAATACTGACGATAGTACTGATGATACTGCTGACAATACTGCTGATGATAGTACTGACGATACTACTGATGATAGTACTGACGATACTACTGATGATACTACTGACGATAGTACCGATGATACTACTGATGATAGTACTGACGATACCACTGATGATACTACTGACGATAGTACTGACGATACTACTGATGATACTACTGACGATAGTACTGATGATAGTACTGACGATAGTACTGACGATACTGCTGACGATACTACTGACGATAGTCCTGATGATACTACTGACGATACTACTGATGATAGTACTGACGATACTACTGATGATATTACTGACGATAGTACTGATGATACTACTGACGATACTACTGATGATAGTACTGATGATACTACTGACGATACTACTGATGATAATACTGACGATAGTACTGATGATAGTACTGACGATAGTACTGATGATACTGCTGACAATACTGCTGATGATAGTACTGACGATAGTACTGATGATAGTACTGACGATAGTACTGATGATACTACTGACGATACTACTGATGATACTACTGACGATACTACTGATGATACTACTGACGATAGTACCGATGATACTACTGATGATAATACTGACGATAGTACTGATGATACTACTGACGATACTACTGATGATATTACTGATGATAGTACTGATGATACTACTGATGATAGTACTGACGATAGTACTGATGATACTACTGATGATAGTACTGATGATACTACTGACGATAGTACTGATGATAGTACTGATGATAGTACTGATGATACTACTGATGATACTGCTGACGATACTACGGATGATACTACTGACGATAGTACTGACGATACTGCTGATGATATTACTGATGATACTACTGATGATAGTACTGATGATACTACTGACGATACTACTGACGATAGTACTGACGATAGTACTGACGATACTGCTGACGATACTACTGACGATACTACTGATGATAGTACTGACGATATTTCTGATGATACTGCTGACGATACTTCTGATGATACTGCTGACGACAGTACTGACGATACTACTGACGATACTACTGATGATAGTACTGACGATAATACTGACAATACTGCTGACGATAGTGCTGACGATAATACTGACGATAATACTGACGATACTGCTGACGATACTGCTGATGATACTAATGACGATACTTCTGGCGATACTGCTGACGATACTACTGACGATAGTACTGATGATACTAATGACGATAGTACTGATGATAGTACTGACAATACTGCTGATGATAGTACTGACGATACTGCTGATGATACTAATGACGATACTTCTGACGATAGTACTGATGATACTAATGACGATAGTACTGATGATAGTACTGACAATACTGCTGATGATACTGCTGACGATACTACTGACGATAGTACTGATGATATTAATGACGATAGTACTGATGATAGTACTGACAGTACTGCTGACGATAATGCCAGGGCCACACTGCCAACAATGTGCTGCGAAGCGCAGCACACCGAAATTCTCGCGCGGGCCAGAGCATTTCCGTTCACATCAGACGCGCATTTCTCCACGCTGGTCAACAAGAGCTTCTGCTCCCAGCTGTTGTCTCCGTCGCATCTGGGGCTGTTTATCCATCGTGGGTAAGTAAATAACTTCATAAAATTATACGCCATGTTTTCCAAACAACTGTACATGTATGTCCACTTCTTAGTAATGAGTATATGTATATAAACACACACACACACACACACACACACAGAGAGATATACAACGCATTTGTCAAGTGGGGTGTTTTATTTTGAAATTTGTTTTATTCTGAAAATTGACCGGATGCTGTTGTTGTTCCTTTGTTTGACTTCCTGCCTGGCTTGACACATTCGCTCGCGGCTCCCGCAGAAAATAAACCAGACGCCGAAACGATTGCTGCAGCACCTGCCGGTGTGGATGACACAATCGGTTAACATGGGCGCCGAAATTCACCTAGCAGGGGAGATACCATGATCAAGAAGGTGGTTCACCCATGGCGAGGCTCAGTCATTGCACTCCGATTGAGCTGACCTCTGCAAATTACCCAAATGTGGGAATCTGGACTGCAGAACTTCTGGTAGTGGGGGACTGCGCTCGTGCTCTCCCCTGATTTTTTATTTTTTATTTTTATTTTTTTTTAAATTTAAGGGGGCGGCAGTAGCTCAGTCCATAGGGACTTGGGTTGGGAACCGGAGGGTCGCCTGTTCAAGTCCCCGTCCGGACCAAAATATGGAGCGTGGACTGGTGGCTGGAGAGGTGCCAGTTCACCTCCTGGGCACTGCCGAGGTGCCCTTGAGCAAAGCACCGAACCCCCCAACCGCTCAGGGCGCCTGACCAAGGGCAGCCCCCTCACTCTGACATCTCTCCACTTTGTGCATGTATAGGTCCTGTGTGTGCATGTGTGTGTCTTTCAGACCTGTGTGTAACTGACAAGCAAGAGTGAAAACATTGAATTTCCCCTCAGGGGGATTAATAAAGGAAATAAAATTAAAAATTAAATTAAAATTAAGAAAGGAAACTGGCTTTGCTTTGAGGCTATTCGCAGCGCTTCGCGGGCGGTGATGGCCCTGGCGTAATACTAACAATACTGCTGACGATGCTGCTGATGATGGTACTACTACAGGTCCTGGTACCTTGGCCTTCTTCAGCAGCAGGATCATGTCATCCTCTTTCCTCTGAGCTTCATCTCGTTGGTCTTCATCTGTACTGCTGAACAAGGAGAATGCTGCTCTCTCACACACACACACACACACACACACACACACACACACACACACAGTGATGTTACTGATGGACAGGTCAGTGTGACGTCTGTTGGTCTGTGACTGGAGTTCAGATTAAAAACCAAAGGTGTAAAATATTCAAAACTCTGACTGCAGTTTGGTCTGATGAAGATGGGTGTGACTGAACTTACCGACAGCCGCCCACAGCACTCCTCCTCCTCCTCCTCCTCCTCCTCCTCTCTGTGTGTTGTGGAAGTTTCTGGTAAAGGACTCATGTCTGCTGAGATTTACCCAGCAGGCCGAGCGTTTCTCTGGTCTGATAGTTCCTCTGTAGGAGAGGCAGCAGAGACACAATGAGGCAGAGTGATGAAGCTGATGAAGAGCAGCCTCCATGTTTCTGTCACATCAAGAGATCAATAGATTTGCGATGTGCGAGTCACGAACGAATCGTTTGAAACCCGGGATTCTTTTTACTGACTCAGGAGTTACAAGTCGTCGTCTCCATTAACTTGTTCACTGACTCACTAACTGCAGAGAGAAACTAGACAGTCGTTCTCACTGTACACTGAGTTAATGTGTGTGAGCCCCCTCTCCTCTCTCCCCTCTCCTCTCTCCTCTCCTGTCCTCCCCTCCCCTCTCCTCTCTCCCCTCTCCTCTCTCCTCTCCTCTCCTCCCCTCCTCTCCTCTCCTGTCCTCCCCTCCCCTCCTCTCCTCCCCTCCTCTCCTCTCTCCCCTCTCCTCTCCTCCCCTCCCCTCCTGTCCTCCCCTCCCCTCCTCTCCTCCCCTCCTCTCCTCTCCTGTCCTCCTCTCCCTCTCCTCCCCTCCTCTCCTGTCCTCCCCTCCCCTCCTCTCCTCTCCTGTCCTCCTCTCCTCTCCTCCCCTCCTCTCCTCTCCTGTCCTCCCCTCCCCTCCTCTCCTCCCCTCCTCTCCTGTCTCCTGTCCTCCCCTCTCCTCTCTCCTCTCCTGTCCTCCCCTGCTCTCCTCCTCTCCTCTCCTCTCTCCCCTCTCCTCTCTCCCCTCTCCTCTCCTGTCCTCCCCTCCTCTCCTCCCCTCCTCTCCTCTCTCCCCTCTCCTCTCCTCCCCTCCCCTCCTCTCTCCCCTCTCCTCTCCTCCCCTCCTCTCTCCCCTCCCCTCTCCTCTCTCCCCTCCTCTCCTCCCCTCCTCTCCTCCTCTCCCCTCTCCTCTCCTCTCTGCCCTCCCCTCCTCTCCTCCCTCTCCTCTCTCCCCTCCTCTCCTCTCTCCCCTCTCCCCTCCTCTCCTCCCCTCTCCTCCTCTCCTCTCTCCTCTCCTCTCTCCTCCCCTCTCCTCCTCTCCTCCTCTCCTCTCTCCCCTCCCTCCTCTCCTCTCTCCTCCCTCCTCTCTCTCCTCCTCTCCTCTCCTCCCTCCTCCTCCTCTCCTCTCCTCCCCTCCTCTCCTCCTCCTCCCCTCTCCTCTCCTCTCCTCCTCCCTCCCCTCCTCTCCCCTCCTCCTCTCTCCCCTCCTCTCCTCTCCTCCTCTCCTCTCTCCTCTCTCCCCTCCTCTCCTCTCTCCCTCCCCTCCTCTCCCCTCCTCTCCTCCCCTCCTCCTCTCCTCTCCCCTCTCTCCCCTCCTCTCCTCTCCTCTCTCCCCTCCCCTCCTCTCCTCTCCTCCTCTCCTCTCCGAGTCACAGGCTCAGCAGGGAGAGAGTGCGAGGGAGCTTTGTGCTGCCGGTGAGCTGGAGCTACCTCGCACTCTCTCCCTGCTCACAGAGCCCCTCCCTCACCTGAGGAGTGTGCTCACTCTGGGTGACTGACTCAAGTGACTCGAAAACCTGATTCACTTTAGTGAGTGACCTGTCTGTCCGTCTGTCCTCGTCAGCTCCGTTTATACATCTAAACACAAACGCAGGTGAGTTAAACACCTGATTGTGTCGCGCAGGCGCATTGTCTTTTAATATGGCGGGTTTAATTCCATTCAAATATCTTTATTGACGTCACTGACAGACTGAAATAAAAACCAAACAACAGACAACAAATAAACATCTGACAGAATTTGGTTTATGAACAGGTCGCTGCTGATTGGCTGACACTTCTGACGCACCCACCGGACGACAGGAAAAGACTCCGTTTCACACCGTTTAACCCGGGTTCACAGAAACCGTAGAAAAAGCCGTGACACGTGACACGCACCTCAGGTGAGTCGCACACACACTGACCTTCCAGGTGAGCTCCGGGTCGCGTGCACTCCTGAACACCTGAACCTGCTCAGACTGAGGACGGAGCTGCGCACACAGGACGCCGCCATCTTGTCTGTTTATATAAGGAGCGGAAGTCACAAGGTCTGACTCCACACCTTCACAATAAAAGCACCGGAAAACAACACGTGAATAATCTTTATAAGCTGTGGAACCATTTTAATTAAATAATTTATTAATTAAAAAAACGTTACTGAGTTGGATTATAATCCTTCTACTGCACAAATATATTCATATTTACAGGATACACTCACTGTATATGTCTTATTTTAAAACTATTTCTGTTTATTATGTGCACTGGAGCATAATGTCCATATTTTATATTTCTAACCTACATACTAGTTCTACACACTGACATGTAGCACATAATTTGAACGGACTTTACACACTCAGCACATTACACGTTTTTTAAACATTTTACATACTGCAGTCAAACTGAATCATAATCTTATTTCTACTCTATAATTCTCTACACTTTACATCGGAGCGACTGTAACACATCAGTGTGAGGGTTATTAAAGTGTTTCTGATTCTGTTTGGCATTAGTGGTAAAATACAATTATTAATTTTCTTGAACTCTGAAGTGTGTGTTTATTTTCTCGTGACAAGATTCCCTGCAAACAGTTCACTGATAAAACACGTCAAAATCTTAATGACAAATTTCACAGGAAGTCTATTTAATATTTATCTATTAACACAATTACATATTCTTATTCACTTCCTTATGTGTTTTATTTTATTTGTATCATTTGGAATATTTTTGTTCAACCTGCAATGTTTCATAAATAAGAAACAACAAAGGGTTGTTGAATTAAAACTACTGATTTTAATTTTACCTAACGATATATAGATCTCCTCTGCTGTCACTGTGATCACCAAGACAAACTCCAGAAAAACAAGATCCCTGAATTTATAAAATATTCTGAACAATTATTGTCTTGCAAAAATCCAAACCTGAAATTGTGTGAATGTGAAGTCTCAACATTAAATGAGATTAAAAATAAGGTTACTGCAGGATGTGATTCAGATCAGACTGTGATCAATAACCCTGATAAACTAATGACTATCAGCAGTCTGATCAAACAAACTGAAGGAAACAGATTCATGTTCAATATTCAGTTTTTATTGTTTAACAGAAGAAAGAACGTGATGATGATGATGATGATGATGAAGAAGAAACAGGATGTTTAACGTGTTTCTGTTCATACAGGACAGAGTCACTGTTCACCAGGTCACAAGTCAGTCTCAAATCTACACATGAAGTCCTGCATCAGGTCTCTGTTGGCAGTGGAGTCACTGATTGGCTGAAGCCTTTTAAACTTGATTTTAATTGGAGGATGGAGGAAGTCGAGTCGTTCAGTCGAGAGTTCAGTGTCACTGCTGATCAGATCTGACGCCTGTACGTCTGACGTGATCAGATTCTGTCCCATCAGCCTTTGCTGAGGGTGAGGTCACTGGGACACATTTGACCTCTGACCCGAGGTCAGCTGGACGATGACATCACCAAAACACAAACAGAGATTAAAGAAAAAAAACTTGTTCAGTTCACGTTGAACCCAGGAAGTAACAAAGTGTTTCACACGTGTTTGTTTTAACATCCATGACAGGCACTGTTACATTCCATCACTCCTGAAGCTGCCGCCACATTGCTGTGGTAACTCACCGCCTCTCTGCGTTTTAAACACAGCCGTCAGGAGATGAAGTGGTTGCCGCCCGCGTGCACAGATTTTGCTTCACAGCATCAGTGAAGCAGAGAGACGACGTGAGGAGGAGCTGATGATGTCGGTGTCTGAGTCACAGCGCCGGAAACTTATAAGGACAAAAAAACTGGACCTGTGACACCATGTCCGCCAAACCTCAGACAGGAAGTTGTTCACATTCGTAAAACTCTTTGGTCGTTTTACTGGTTTCTGTTGTTTTGTTTCAGTCTGCAGCTTCACGTTACGTTCACTCCTGCCGGCATTCACAGAGACACCTGCCGGCATCACCTGCCGGCATCACCTGCGCTTGTTATCACCTGCCCTCGTCATCACCTGCCCTTATCACCTGCCCTCGTCATCACCTGCTGCCATCACCTGCCCTCGTCATCACCTGCCCTCGTCATCACCTGCTGCCATCACCTGCCCTCGTCATCACCTGCCCTCGTCATCACCTGCTCTCGTCATCACCTGCTGTCATCACCTGCTGCCATCACCTGCCCTCATCATCACCTGCTGTCATCACCTGCCCTCGTCATCACCTGCTGCCATCACCTGCCCTCGTCATCACCTGCTGCCATCACCTGCCCTCGTCATCACCTGCCCTCGTCATCACCTGCCCTCGTCATCACCTGCTGCCATCACCTGCCCTCGTCATCACCTGCTGTCATCACCTGCTGCCATCACCTGCCCTCGTCATCACCTGCTGCCATCACCTGCCCTCGTCATCACCTGCTGTCATCACCTGCTGCCATCACCTGCCCTCGTCATCACCTGCCCTCGTCATCACCTGCCCTCGTCATCACCTGCTGCCATCACCTGCTGCCATCACCTGCCCTCGTCATCACCTGCCCTCGTCATCACCTGCTGTCATCACCTGCTGCCATCACCTGCCCTCGTCATCACCTGCCCTCGTCATCACCTGCCCTCGTCATCACCTGCCATCACCTGCTGCCATCACCTGCCAGCCATCATCACCCTGCCATCACCCTGCCTCAAACATCACCTGCCCTCGCCATCACCTGCCCGCCATCACCTGCCGCCATCACCTGCCCTCGCCATCACCTGCTGTCGCCATCACCCTCGCCATCAAAGTCCTCACCTGCCTGATGGTTTACGTTGGCACTACAACCCGCACAGGACAGTTGAACAGACATGTTGGACTGTTCCTTTAGAGTCGATCTGTCAGTGATTCAGTTTGAGACATCATTCCTAAAACGCTGAGTTGATCTGTGCGTCAGGACTTTTGTCTCCGGAGTGTTTCTTAGTGTTTGATTCTTTGTAACAACGGTTTTTAAACAGAGAAGACGTTTTAATCATTTACATCATTTCATTTTCTGTTAAAAACAAAAAAAGAACAGGAAGGTTGAACAACAAAAACTAAAATGTTCAGAGTTCATCAGAAGCAGCTTTGACCTTAAAGAACCACAACAATGAGAAAAACCTTTGATAACTGAGCAGCAACAAATCGCTGTGACGTTGGTAGTGATCTGACCTGACTGACTCGGAGCTCTTTGGTCACTCAACGACTTCACTGGTTGTTTTGTGATTGTTGCAGCCTGAAACGTCTGATCTCACTGCAACCTGTCTACAAAACATTGGGATGTATGTTGTGATATTTTTTAGGACTTTCTTCTACCATTATAAGAATTTTAAAAAAAATATTTGAATCCATATTGGTGTCAAATAAGACAAATATTTGAAAAAATCTTTGCTGGTCCGAAGTTTGTTTTGTTACAACCGTCAGAGTGAAATTTGTAAGGTGACAGACAGGTCGGTGAGGATGAAACAGGCGACCTGGTGATACAGGAAGAATAGAATCCATTACAGATGAGGCAGACAGTGGCGCCAGTGTCAGGTGAAGGAGAGTCCGCTGTGCCTTCGACAGCTTGAGACACTTGATAGTTTGAAAAGTCAGAAAGTTCCAACAGTTAAACACTAATCTGCGTACAGCGTTCTACAGTCGACACTTAAAGCTCCAGTGTGTCAGATTTAAATAGAATCTAATCTAATGTTTATATCTACACAGGGAGCAGGTCCTCGTCTACAGAGACGACCATGTTGCACCACCATGATTCTACAGTAGCCCAGAATGGACAAACCAAACACTGACTCTAGATAGAGACATTCATGTGTTCATGTTGGACACCGTGGTTAGCAGCTCCTCCATGATGAGCAGCATCAGAAAAACTATGATTTTATTTAAATGTGAAGTTAAAAGAGAAAAAAGTTGAGCGGACATTATCAAGTGCTGTGTGGAGCGGACCAGCTGTGACGAGCCAGACAGCATCTGAGAAACAGATGTTTTACTGTGAAACGTCTTCCTTCAGAGTGTTTCCTAGTCTGTTCCTCTGAGAATCATTCAGCTCCTGAACAATCAACACTGAAGGAATTCTGAGCAGGAGAAGTTTCTTCACTGCTGGACACCACTATATCCTCCTGAATATGACACACTGGACCTTTAAATGTGGTTGTGTGTTTTAAATGATGAGTGTTCTTACTGTGACAGATTCACCTGCTCTGAGCTGCAGGAAAAGGGCCTCGCATGTTTGAGTTCCAGTGTTGCTCACATCGACGCCCTAACACCTCGACTCTGTCATTAAACCCCTTCATAAACACTGGGTAGCATTAGCCGTGTGACGCTAACAGTTATCCCTGTCACTGTGCGAGTGAGTCTGTCCCAGAGCAGCAGCGTCATGATAAACAGAGTGGGGCTGAGTGGATCAGTGAGCTGCACGCAGCTCTACAATAAAACCAGATGTGACTGTTTTAAACACTCTGTGGTATGTGGTAATGATTTGTGGTGAAGTTGTGGTGATTGGACAAAATGACAAGGTCGTGCAGACTTGATAGGGACTGGCTGAATGAGTGTGAGACAGTGTGAAGTCGTGGAGAGAGCGACTGTCTCTGGAGAAAACATGATAACTGTTTGTTCTCCAATTTCTCAGCTGATTTATGGACGCTGACTCAGATGAAGCCTCACTGACTGATATCAACACGTGTTTCACTGAGTGATGAAGACGACTGTTGGAGTATCTTCATTTCTATGATCTGTGTGCCTCTGCCGATAAACTACAATAACTAACTTCCTGTTAGACCACCTGCGTGCACCTGTCCCTTTGTCCCTGCCCTCCGTACACACTCCCAGCAGCAGCAGCAGCAGCAGCAGCAGCAGCAGCAGCAGCAGGCGTTCACTGGGCCGGCCGGTGGTGGATGAACCTCTTCAGGTGGTAGCGCAGCACTCCTTTGGTTTTAAAGGTCTTGCCGCAGCTGCAGGCATGCGGCCGCTCTCCGGTGTGGTCGAGCTGGTGGACCCGCAGCAGCGAGCTGGTGAAGAAGAACTCTCCGCAGGTGATGCAGTAGTGGCTCTTCTCTCCCGTGTGTTTGGATCTCTGGTGGCTCAGCAGCGAGCCCGATGTGATGAAGCTTTGACCGCAGTCTCTGCAGGTGAAGGGACGCTCACCGGTGTGGATCCTCTCGTGGGCCCTCCAGGAGTTGTGGTAGGAGAAGGACTTCTCGCAGTATGAGCACTGGTACAGCTTCTCCTTGGTGTGGCTCAGCCGGTGCATCTTCAGGTAGTGAGCGATGGTGAAGCTCTTGCCGCAGTCGTCGCAGGTGAATGGCTTCTCGCCCACGTGGAACAGTGTGATGTGAGACCTCAGGTGGGACGACTGGGTGAATCTCTTGCCGCACGTGATGCAGAGGAACGGTCGCTCTCCGGTGTGGGTGACCATGTGAGACTTGAGGTGTGGTGACTGGGTGAACCTCTTCCCGCACTCTGTGCACTTGTAGGGCTTGAGTCCAGTGTGCGTGCGGTTGTGCAGCTTCAGCCCCTGCAGGCTGGAGAAACACTTGCCGCACTCAGTGCAGTGGTAGTCCTTCAGGTCCTCGTGGGTCCGCTGGTGGCAGCGCAGGCCACTCAGCAGCTTGAAGCCTTTGCCGCAGGTGGAGCATTTGTGCGGCTTCCTGTTGGAGTGGGTCACCTGATGGAGCTTCAGGCTCTGAGGGTTGCTGAAGGTCTTCTTGCACTTGAGGCAAGGCAGCGGCTTCGGGTTCTTGTGCGACTTGCGGTGGAAGTTGAAGCCCTGGTAGGAGACGAACATCTTGTTGCAGACTTTGCAGTGGTAGCACTTCTCCCCCTTGTGCTGCTCCAGATGATCATTGAGCTCGCCCTGCTCGCTGAAGCCGTCCCCACAGAACCAGCACTTGAAGGGTTTGGTGCCGGAGTGCGTCCGGTGGTGGGTCTTCCAGTCCCTCTTCAGGGCGAAGGTCTTGTCGCAGTAGGAGCAGCGGTAGGGCTCCTTGCGGTCGTGGATCTGCTGGTGGACGACGAGGCTCATAAGGGTCGGGTAGGTCTTCCCGCACTGCCAGCACTCGTTGGGTTTCTGTCCTCGGTGGGTCCTGCGGTGAGCCTCCAGGTGGGACTGTTTGTAAAAGCCTTTGTTACAGTCGCAGCAGTACACCATCTTCCTGCCCGTGTTGGTCGGCCGGTGCTGCCTCGGCCTCTGGGGACACAGCTGAGGGTGGTCGTCTGCGGGAAGGAGAGGTCAGAGGTCAACTTCTTTAACAAGTTACTCACAGATGGACACAGTAAAACATGGCGGCACCATGATGTGATGATACTTGTGATAAATAAACAGATAAAGTGCTAAAATACAACTGAAAATTTTAAAAAATCAAATGAAATTATTTCCAACATTCTGTTACGTACATTTTACCCCTCAAACTCTCTTTAAACTAACTCAATAAATCTGAGTTTCATGATGCGTTCATGGCACAGGTCAAGTTCACGGTGACGATAAATAAGTGACATATTCTGCAGCTCTGCACTGAAAATCTGCTTTAATATAAAAGTCTAAATAAACCATAAAACTGTTTTTGTTCTTGACCCAAATCTTTAGAATTCATTTATTCTCCTGATGAGTTTATATCACAACAGATTTTAATAGGGCTGGGGCGATGCGTCGACGTCATCAACTACGCTAATATGTCGACGCAAATTATTTGCGTGGACGCATCGGTTCAAACAAAAAAATGGCGGTGTGCAGCAGCAGTGCTGGTATCGACTCCTCAGGGCTTCAACAAACTAAAAAATCATGTCGTACATGCTCTTCAAAAGTTTGGGAACACTTCACATTCAGCAGAGCAGATACCAAGGTTTGGCGATTGTGTAAAACGCAGCTGTCGTACCATATAAGCACGTCGGTGATGAGTGAGCAACTAAAAAGATGACACCCTGGAGCTGTGAATCAAGATGGCAAAACACCGTAAGTTCTGTCAAGTTTTTCCCTTTCCCATGTTGGGTGTGTGTTTTAGTCTAAGTTTAAGTCCACTGTAACATCTGACTGTTGCTTTGTTAGCCTACTTATGTACCCTACGCTCACTAACGTAGGCTAGTTTAAATCTGCGGTTTATCATCCGGGTATGTTTCTGTGAGTGTGTGTGCTGTGTTGTGCTACAGGTTTGGGCCGGGATTGGTTATAATTGTCTCGAACTCGTGTCGGGTTCGGTTAGGAAAATGCGGCCCAAGCCGCCTGTGTGTGTGTGTGCGTGTGTGCATGACACATAGAGCAGAGGAGAGTTGTAAAGGCGTGACCATGTAGAGACAGAAATGACATGCAGTCATGTGAATAAGATAAATAACATCTCTTTAGTTAGTTTAATAAAAGGACAGGTATAGACCTGTTCTATAGGAAAGGTAACCTTACATGACTTCTGTTGTGATCTGGAGCTATACAGGAAATAAAACCAAATACAATTAACTTGATCTGCTATTGATTACTATCTAATCAATAGCAATCCTTTCTGAAGTTGAGGTCCAGTAGCCTATGTTCTGATTACATGACTGACAAATGACTGGCATACCAGCACATGCAATGATGTGGACTGTACATTAACAAACTAAACCATAAGTTTTAAGAGTAAGTTCATTAACCCTTGTGTTTGGGGTTTGTCACCTTTTTAGGAGCCATGACTGTCAAAGACATGAGGCCCCTTGCGATTGTGGAAGGAGTAGGTTTCCGTGAAATGGTCAACACATTTCACTCTAGGCTCCCTTTACAGATTTGATGGAGAAGAAATGTGTGACTTCAACGGACACCATGAAAACTAAGCTAAAACATGTCACATCCAAAATCACACTCACCAGTGGACCAGGGTTTTCCCTGGGTTTGTTCGAGATCAAGGTGGCAAAGGCCTGTGGCGGGGGGCATCTTGACAGCTGTACTTTTAGATACGGTCCCCCCTCTATTAAATATGAAAGGAGGCCCCCACATGCTAGAGATTTACACTGCTGACTTGTATCATCAGAACAGACATGTCCTGTGATTTTTAGTCTCCTATGATTATATTTACCCTTTACAGCAGGCACATCCTGACAGCTGAGAATATTACTGTCAGGTATTGTCCCCCCTCACAGGACATGTCTGTTCTGATGATACAAGTCAGCGGCCCTGAAATGTGTGTTTCTCTTCTATAATACACATTCTCAGAAGCAACGTCTTTCTACATACGGGCTTCCTTCACCTTTCAAACGGGGCAGAGCTCCGTGGGAAACAGTAGGAGAGACACAGCCCGAGGGGGAACCAGGATCTGACACAACACCGCAGGGAGAAGCAGGTCTGTGGAGCTGTGCACCGGACAAAAAAACAAGCACGTAGCACCGAATGCACACCGCTATGGTGTTGCTTTGGGTTGTAAGCACACACGACGCATGTCTACATTGAAAGTAATGGGCTTGTGCGCACAAAAGAGGCTACATCTGAACGCCCCCCCATGGACGCACACACACAAGCAAAGGAAAGAAACAGTGGCGATGACATGAGCCAGGATGATGATGGTGATGGTGAAAAAGTGAGGAACGAGGTACTTCTTTATTTTGGGGAGAACTGTATGCCGAGGGAGAACGACCCCCTTCAGTGGTGGAGGGAAAATGAGGGTAGGTTCCCCACCCTCTTTATTCTAGCCAAGTCTTATTTGGCTCTACCTGCTACATCAACGCCATCTGAAAGGCTTTCTTCAGCTGCAGGAAACATAGTGACCAAGAAAGGGGCCAGCCTGACTGCTGACCATGTGGATATGTTGACATTCCTCCACACGAATGCCTAACTGTGTCTTGAAACACACACACACACACACACACACACACACACACACACACACACACACACACAGAGGACTTACATACACATCATCCTTCTAAGAGATAGAGAAAAGAGAGGAGGAAAAGGGCAAAAGGGAGAGAGGGTCTAAAGTGTATTACTTCACACTAGAAGATTGTTGTTTTCATTATATAGTTAAGTTGTACTTTTTGGCTTAAGATAAGAGGAAAGCTGCCAGAAAAGAGAAAGCGAGGGGGACCGGCGTTCTGAGCTTGTGTTTGAATGTTACTACTGTTTGTTCTAAAAGAAAAAAAGAATGCCCACTCTTAAGTGAGATTTTTCATTTTTATTTTTTATCATGCTGATCTGTTCTGTACAACATCTATTGCACGTCTGTCCGTCCTGGAAGAGGGATCCCTCCTCAGTTGCTCTTCCTGAGGTTTCTACCGTTTTTTCCCCGTTAAAGGGTTTTTTGGGGAGTTTTTCCTGATCAGCTGTGAGGGTCATAAGGACAGAGGGATGTCGTATGCTGTAAAGCCCTGTGAGGCAAATTGTGATTTGTGATATTGGGCTTTATAAATAAAATTGATTGATTTTTGTGTTCCCCCCGAGTGACTTGAATATTTAATTTATTTTTTTGGATAAAATAATATCTGACCTCAGATTGTGTTACTCTGCACTACAACTTGAATTTTATTTCACATAAAAGATGATTTTCTTGAATACTAATGCTCTGCAAGGCAGTGTTTAAGTGTTTAAGTGTCAATAAATGTTAATGTTAATAAGAAATGTTTTGGTATTCAAATGATTTAAAAACTAATTCAAAAAAAAAATAGTCGTTAGATTAGTCGATTAATCGAAAAAATAATTGCTAGATTAATCGCTAGAAAAATAATTATTTGGGACAGCCCTGGATTTTATCGACTGATTCTTACCAAGAGACAGGAAGTCCCGCCCCTGTAGCCACAGCCTGCAGTCGGTCAGTTTGACGCAAAGCTTCATGAGGACGGGATACGACTGGATCTCCACATCACCGTCTGGTTCCATTTTGATCCGAACGTCTTTGGCTGCATCCTGAAATCACACCTTTGATCAGTCTGATCCAGAGTCAGCGACACAAACGTGACATTAAAGAATAACTTTGTAACGTGGACTCTGAGTGACTGATGAGCGTGACGGCTGACGGGCTCATGGTGTTTGTGTCTGACAACGCTCTGCAGGGTTCCCACGCATTATGTCAACATTAAAAACATTTCCATGACTTTCAAGGACCCATAATAATGTTTCCATGATGATTCACAACATACAACACAAACAGAACCGTCTAAATTCAGCACACTGTCCTTTACAAGAGTCAAACACAAGTCCAGCAGACGGACAGACGTGGACACGAACGCAGAGACGAAATGAATCACGTCAGAACTCCGATAAGCCAACAGCTACAGATTACAGAAAGTAAATTCACTGTTATCTGATGGTACACTGAACGTTGTCCACAGATTATTGTAACAATACATTTTACTACACAAAACAAAATTTCCAGGACTTTTCCAGGCCTGAGAAATGAGGCTGTAAAAATTCAATGACTTTTCCAGATTTTCCATGACTGTGGGAACCCTGACAACGGAAAGGATCTCTAAAGAAACACAGCTTTGTGTTAAACAGGAAAATCCTTTTTTGACCAGAAACAGCCCCGAAATCTCTTTCACCAAACCCGATCTCTACCATCATGAAACAGACTTCATTTAAATAAACCTGAACTCGTAATTAATGTGCAGTACCAGTATCAGTGTGCAGTACTAGTGTCAGTATTAATGTGCAGTACCAGTGTTAGTGTGCAGTACTAGTGTCAGTATTAATGTGCAGTACCAGTGTCAGTGTGCAGTACTAGTGTCAGTATTAATGTGCAGTACCAGTATCAGTGTGCAGTACTAGTGTCAGTATTAATGTGCAGTACCAGTATCAGTGTGCAGTACTAGTGTCAGTATTAATGTGCAGTACCAGTATCAGTGTGCAGTACTAGTGTCAGTATTAATGTGCAGTACCAGTATCAGTGTGCAGTACTAGTGTCAGTATTAATGTGCAGTACCAGTGTTAGTGTGCAGTACCAGTGTTAGTATTAATGTGCAGTACTAGTGTTAGTATTAATGTGCAGTACCAGTGTTAGTGTGCAGTACTAGTGTTAGTATTAATGTGCAGTACCAGTGTTAGTGTGCAGTACTAGTGTTAGTATCGGTGTGCAGTACCAGTATCAGTGTGCAGTACTAGTGTCAGTATTAATGTGCAGTACCAGTGTTAGTGTGCAGTACTAGTGTCAGTATTAATGTGCAGTACTAGTGTTAGTGTGCAGTACTAGTGTCAGTATTAATGTGCAGTACTAGTGTTAGTGTGCAGTACTAGTGTCAGTATTAATGTGCAGTACCAGTGTTAGTGTGCAGTACTAGTGTCAGTATTAATGTGCAGTACCAGTGTTAGTGTGCAGTACTAGTGTCAGTATTAATGTGCAGTACTAGTGTTAGTGTGCAGTACTAGTGTCAGTATTAATGTGCAGTACCAGTGTTAGTGTGCAGTACCAGTGTTAGTGTGCAGTACTAGTGTCAGTATTAATGTGCAGTACCAGTATCAGTGTGCAGTACTAGTGTCAGTATTAATGTGCAGTACCAGTGTTAGTGTGCAGTACTAGTGTCAGTATTAATGTGCAGTACCAGTGTTAGTGTGCAGTACTAGTGTCAGTATTAATGTGCAGTACCAGTGTTAGTGTGCAGTACTAGTGTTAGTATTAATGTGCAGTACCAGTGTTAGTGTGCAGTACTAGTGTCAGTATTAATGTGCAGTACTAGTGTTAGTGTGCAGTACTAGTGTCAGTATTAATGTGCAGTACCAGTGTTAGTGTGCAGTACCAGTATCAGTGTGCAGTACTAGTGTCAGTATTAATGTGCAGTACCAGTGTTAGTGTGCAGTACTAGTGTCAGTATTAATGTGCAGTACCAGTGTTAGTGTGCAGTACTAGTGTCAGTATTAATGTGCAGTACCAGTGTTAGTGTGCAGTACTAGTGTTAGTATTAATGTGCAGTACCAGTGTTAGTGTGCAGTACCAGTATTAATGTGCAGTACCAGTGTTAGTATTAGTGTGCAGTACTAGTGTTAGTATTAGTGTGCAGTACCAGTGTTAGTGTGCAGTACTAGTGTTAGTATTAATGTGCAGTACTAGTGTTAGTATTAGTGTGCAGTACCAGTGTTAGTGTGCAGTACCAGTGTTAGTATCAGTGTGCAGTACCAGTATTAGTGTGCAGTACCAGTATTAGTGTGCAGTACCAGTATTAGTGTGCAGTACCAGTGTTAGTATCAGTGTGCAGTACCAGTATTAGTGTGCAGTACCAGTGTTAGTATCAGTGTGCAGTACCAGTATTAGTGTGCAGTACCAGTATTAGTGTGCAGTACTAGTGTTAGTATTAATGTGCAGTACTAGTGTTAGTATTAGTGTGCAGTACCAGTGTTAGTGTGCAGTACTAGTGTTAGTATTAGTGTGCAGTACCAGTGTTAGTGTGCAGTACCAGTGTTAGTATCAGTGTGCAGTACCAGTATTAGTGTGCAGTACCAGTGTTAGTGTGCAGTACCAGTATTAGTGTGCAGTACTAGTGTTAGTATTAATGTGCAATACTAGTGTTAGTATTAGTGTGCAGTACCAGTGTTAGTATTAATGTGCAGTACTAGTGTTAGTATTAATGTGCAGTACCAGTGTTAGTGTGCAGTACTAGTGTTAGTATTAGTGTGCAGTACCAGTGTTAGTGTGCAGTACCAGTATTAGTGTGCAGTACCAGTATTAGTGTGCAGTACCAGTATTAGTGTGCAGTACTAGTGTTAGTATTAATGTGCAGTACTAGTGTTAGTATTAGTGTGCAGTACCAGTGTTAGTGTGCAGTACTAGTGTTAGTATTAATGTGCAGTACTAGTGTTAGTATTAGTGTGCAGTACCAGTGTTAGTGTGCAGTACCAGTGTTAGTATCAGTGTGCAGTACCAGTGTTAGTGTGCAGTACCAGTGTTAGTATCAGTGTGCAGTACCAGTGTTAGTGTGCAGTACTAGTGTTAGTATTAATGTGCAGTACTAGTGTTAGTATTAGTGTGCAGTACTAGTGTTAGTATTAGTGTGCAGTACTAGTGTTAGTATTAATGTGCAGTACTAGTGTTAGTATTAGTGTGCAGTACCAGTGTTAGTGTGCAGTACTAGTGTTAGTATTAATGTGCAGTACTAGTGTTAGTATTAGTGTGCAGTACCAGTGTTAGTGTGCAGTACCAGTGTTAGTATCAGTGTGCAGTACCAGTGTTAGTGTGCAGTACCAGTGTTAGTATCAGTGTGCAGTACCAGTGTTAGTGTGCAGTACTAGTGTTAGTATTAATGTGCAGTACTAGTGTTAGTATTAGTGTGCAGTACCAGTGTTAGTGTGCAGTACCAGTGTTAGTATCAGTGTGCAGTACCAGTGTTAGTGTGCAGTACTAGTGTTAGTATTAATGTGCAGTACTAGTGTTAGTATTAGTGTGCAGTACTAGTGTTAGTGTGCAGTACTAGTGTTAGTATCAGTGTGCAGTACGAGTGTTAGTGTGCAGTACTAGTGTTAGTATTAGTGTGCAGTACTAGTGTTAGTATCAGTGTGCAGTACCAGTGTTAGTGTGCAGTACTAGTGTTAGTATTAATGTGCAGTACTAGTGTTAGTATTAGTGTGCAGTACCAGTGTTAGTGTGCAGTACCAGTGTTAGTATCAGTGTGCAGTACCAGTGTTAGTGTGCAGTACTAGTGTTAGTATTAATGTGCAGTACTAGTGTTAGTATTAGTGTGCAGTACTAGTGTTAGTGTGCAGTACTAGTGTTAGTATCAGTGTGCAGTACGAGTGTTAGTGTGCAGTACTAGTGTTAGTATTAGTGTGCAGTACTAGTGTTAGTATTAGTGTGCAGTACCAGTGTTAGTGTGCAGTACTAGTGTTAGTATCAGTGTGCAGTACCAGTGTGCAGTACCAGTATTAGTGTGCAGTACCAGTATTAGTGTGCAGTACTAGTGTTAGTATTAATGTGCAGTACCAGTGTTAGTGTGCAGTACCAGTGTGCAGTACCAGTATTAGTGTGCAGTACCAGTATTAGTGTGCAGTACTAGTGTTAGTATTAGTGTGCAGTACCAGTGTTAGTGTGCAGTACTAGTGTTAGTATCGGTGTGCAGTACCAGTGTTAGTGTGCAGTACCAGTGTGCAGTACCAGTGTTAGTGTGCAGTACCAGTGTGCAGTACCAGTGTTAGTGTGCAGTACCAGTGTTAGTATCAGTGTGCAGTACCAGTGTTAGTGTGCAGTACCAGTGTGCAGTACCAGTGTTAGTGTGCAGTACCAGTGTGCAGTACCAGTATTAGTGTGCAGTACCAGTATTAGTGTGCAGTACTAGTGTTAGTATTAGTGTGCAGTACCAGTGTTAGTGTGCAGTACTAGTGTTAGTATCGGTGTGCAGTACCAGTGTTAGTATCAGTGTGCAGTACCAGTATCAGTGTGCAGTACCAGTGTTAGTATCAGTGTGCAGTACCAGTGTTAGTATCAGTGTGCAGTACCAGTATCAGTGTGCAGTACCAGTATCAGTGTGCAGTACCAGTGTTAGTATCAGTGTGCAGTACCAGTATCAGTGTGCAGTACCAGTGTTAGTATCAGTGTGCAGTACCAGTATCAGTGTGCAGTACCAGTGTTAGTATCAGTGTGCAGTACCAGTGTTAGTGTGCAGTACCAGTGTTAGTATTGATCCTGCAGTATTAGATGTTAATCCTGGTGTCTGAAACACTGGGTTCAGGCCTCTACAGCAGCGGACATCAAGCAGACCCACAGCAGACAGGACCTGAACCAAACTCCATTCAGAATCCGACCATTGTATTTTCTGCCCTCAGTGACAGACACACGCAGACAGACAGGTCAATAAATTTGGGTGAAGTCAGATGAATGCACGTGACTCTTTCATTCGGCTAACACCACATTGATTCAAACTTAACGCTGCCTCACCTGTTTGTCCTCACTGTGTCTTGTTGCAGCACCAAACTTTACCGGATCATTAACGTTTAACTGGAGCGGAGTTCTGTTGGGTTGAGGCCGAATTAACGGCGACACCGTAATAACGTGTTCTATCATCTTTGTGTCCGGTATCGTTAGTGTGCACCGCTAGAGAACTGGCCGCCGGTCCTTAAATGCTGTGTTTTCTGAATGGAGTCTGGTGGGGCAGGTCGCTCCCCTCAGGTCTGGAGGCTAGCACCGTTAGCTTAGCTCCACTAACAGCTTCGCTGTGAGACTCTCCGGTTGGCGTTAGGACGGGGGGTCGGTCGGTGTGTTTACCGGTGAAGCCGTGTCGATGTCCATCCCTCCGGTCCAACTGCTCAACGACGGCTCCGTTTGTAAAGTTCAGTGTTGAGCTAACAGCGCCAACTTCTTCTTCTTCTCCTCCTCCTGCAGCAGCAGCTGGCGACTTCCGGGGAAAAGTTCAACCCCCCCCAACTGCTGACTGGAGTCATGGAAAACTGGAGAAAGTCACGGAACTTCATAATCACGTTTTCCAGGCCTGGAAAAATCATGGAATTAGTAAAAAGAAATCAGTGGAGGCTTTGGAAAAGTAATTAAAGTACACCATGACACCGTTTATCACAGCCAAAAATAAAAATATTATTTTTTGTTGAATTGTCAGCTCTCCGACAACCCTTGGACACATGTGTGACGACGCTTCCATCATTAAAAAAACAACATAACTGTGGGAGCCCTTCTGTGCGGAGTTTGCATGTTCTCCCTGTGTCAGCGTGGGTTTCCTCCAGGTGCTCTGACATGTTCTCCCTGTGTCAGCGTGGGTTTCCTCCAGGTGCTCTGACATGTTCTCCCTGTGTCAGCGTGGGTTTCCTCCAGGTGCTCTGACATGTTCTCCCTGTGTCAGCGTGGGTTTCCTCCAGGTGCTCTGACATGTTCTCCCCGTGTCAGCGTGGGTTTCCTCCAGGTGCTCTGACATGTTCTCCCTGTGTCAGTGTGGGTTTCCTCCAGGTGCTCCCACATGTTCTCCCTGTGTCAGCGTGGGTTTCCTCCAGGTGCTCTGATATGTTCTCCCTGTGTCAGTGTGGGTTTCCTCCAGGTGCTCCGACATGTTCTCCCTGTGTCAGCGTGGGTTTCCTCCAGGTGCTCTGACATGTTCTCCCCGTGTCAGCGTGGGTTTCCTCCAGGTGCTCTGACATGTTCTCCCTGTGTCAGCGTGGGTTTCCTCCAGGTGCTCCCACATGTTCTCCCAGTGTCAGCGTGGGTTTCCTCCAGGTGCTCTGACATGTTCTGTCAGAGTCCAGGTGCTCCCATGTTCTCCCTGTGTCAGTTTCCTCCAGGTGCTCACAGTCAGGAGGTGAAGGTGTCAGCGTGGGTTTCCAGGTGCTCGACATGTGTCAGCTGTGAATTTAAAATAGTGACATTTCATTCAGCCTGTCAGGGTCAAGAAAAAAATACCTGTAGCTTCACCCCCTCCACTGATAAATAAAGAACCGTCCCTGAATGAGAATATTTCATGTGCATTATTTTAATAAAGAGTAATTAACAAATGGAACAAATAATAACAACAATATTAATCTTATTTTTCTTTATTTGGATCCGTGTTAGCGTCCACTGACCCAACACTGACACAACTATAAAAATAAATATTCAGAAAGATAAATATTCAAACAATGTAACCGGGGGTGTCAAACATACGGCCCGCGGGCCAGACCCGGCCCTCCAGGTGACAAGAAGAGGTGCCAGGTTTCAGGAGAAAGTTAAAGAATGCGTTGCCTTCTTCATGTAAAGTTGTGCCTCAGAGGTTTCTCCACCCCGACCTGGGGGTTAACAGAGAGTGAAAACTTTGAGTAAGTTAACCCTGAGATGAGGGACACTCTGAGTGTGTTAACCCTGAGATGAGGGACACTCTAAGTGTGTTAACCCTGAGATGAGGGAAACTCTGAGTAAGTTAACCCTGAGATGAGGGAAACTCTGAGTGTGTTAACCCTGAGATGAGGGACACTCTGAGTGTGTTAACCCTGAGATGAGGGACACTCTGAGTGTGTTAACCCTGAGATGAGGGACACTCTGAGCGTGTTAACCCTGAGATGAGGGAAACTCTGAGTAAGTTAACCCTGAGATGAGGGAAACTCTGAGCGTGTTAACCCTGAGATGAGGGACACTCTGAGCGTGTTAACCCTGAGATGAGGGACACTCTGAGTGTGTTAACCCTGAGATGAGGGACACTCTGAGCGTGTTAACCCTGAGATGAGGGACACTCTGAGTGTGTCACCTGAGATGAGGGACACTCTTAACCCTGAGATGAGGGAAACTCTGGAGTAAGTTAACCCTAGATGAGGGAAACCTGAGTGTGTTAACCCTGAGATGAGGGACACAAAGATGAACACTCTGAGTGTGTTAACCCTGAGATGAGGGACACTCTGAGTAAGTTAACCCTGAGATGAGGGAAACTCTGAGCGTGTTAACCCTGAGATGAGGGACACTCTGAGCGTGTTAACCCTGAGATGAGGGACACTCTGAGCGTGTTAACCCTGAGATGAGGGACACTCTGAGCGTGTTAACCCTGAGATGAGGGAAACTCTGAGCGTGTTAACCCTGAGATGAGGGAAACTCTGAGCGTGTTAACCCTGAGATGAGGGACACTCTGAGCGTGTTAACCCTGAGATGAGGGACACTCTGAGCGTGTTAACCCTGAGATGAGGGAAACTCTGAGCGTGTTAACCCTGAGATGAGGGACACTCTGAGCGTGTTAACCCTGAGATGAGGGACACTCTGAGCGTGTTAACCCTGAGATGAGGGAAACTCTGAGCGTGTTAACCCTGAGATGAGGGACACTCTGAGTATGTTAACCCTGAGATGAGGGACACTCTGAGCGTGTTAACCCTGAGATGAGGGAAACTCTGAGTGTGTTAACCCTGAGATGAGGGAAACTCTGAGCGTGTTAACCCTGAGATGAGGGAAACTCTGAGCGTGTTAACCCTGAGATGAGGGACACTCTGAGTAAGTTAACCCTGAGATGAGGGAAACTCTGAGCGTGTTAACCCTGAGATGAGGGAAACTCTGAGCGTGTTAACCCTGAGATGAGGGAAACTCTGAGTGTGTTAACCCTGAGATGAGGGACACTCTGAGTATGTTAACCCTGAGATGAGGGACACTCTGAGTGTGTTAACCCTGAGATGAGGGACACTCTGAGTGTGTTAACCCTGAGATGAGGGACACTCTGAGTGTGTTAACCCTGAGATGAGGGACACTCTGAGTGTGTTAACCCTGAGATGAGGGACACTCTGAGTGTGTTAACCCTGAGATGAGGGACACTCTGAGTGTGTTAACCCTGAGATGAGGGAAACTCTGAGTGTGTTAACCCTGAGATGAGGGAAACTCTGAGTAAGTTAACCCTGAGATGAGGGACACTCTGAGTGTGTTAACCCTGAGATGAGTGAAACTCTGAGTAAGTTCACCCTGAGATGAGGGACACTCTGAGTGTGATGAGGGAAACTCTGAGTAAGTTAACCCTGAGATGAGGGACACTCTGAGCGTGTTAACCCTGAGATGAGGGAAACTCTGAGCGTGTTAACCCTGAGATGAGGGACACTCTGAGTGTGTTAACCCTGAGATGAGGGAAACTCTGAGCGTGTTAACCCTGAGATGAGGGACACTCTGAGTAAATTAACCCTGAGATGAGGGACACTCTGAGTAAGTTAACCCTGAGATGAGGGAAACTCTGAGCGTGTTAACCCTGAGATGAGGGAAACTCTGAGTAAGTTAACCCTGAGATGAGGGACACTCTGAGCGTGTTAACCCTGAGATGAGGGACACTCTGAGCGTGTTAACCCTGAGATGAGGGACACTCTGAGTAAGTTAACCCTGAGATGAGGGACACTCTGAGTAAGTTAACCCTGAGATGAGGGAAACTCTGAGTAAGTTAACCCTGAGATGAGGGAAACTCTGAGTGTGTTAACCCTGAGATGAGGGAAACTCTGAGCGTGTTAACCCTGAGATGAGGGACACTCTGAGCGTGTTAACCCTGAGATGAGGGAAACTCTGAGTAAGTTAACCCTGAGATGAGTGACACTCTGAGTAAGTTAACCCTGAGATGAGGGAAACTCTGAGCGTGTTAACCCTGAGATGAGGGACACTCTGAGCGTGTTAACCCTGAGATGAGGGAAACTCTGAGTAAGTTAACCCTGAGATGAGGGACACTCTGAGTGTGTTAACCCTGAGATGAGGGACACTCTGAGTAAGTTAACCCTGAGATGAGGGACACTCTGAGCGTGTTAACCCTGAGATGAGGGACACTCTGAGTGTTTTAACCCTGAGATGAGGGACACTCTGAGTAAGTTAACCCTGAGATGAGGGAAACTCTGAGTAAGTTAACCCTGAGATGAGGGACACTCTGAGTATGTTAACCCTGAGATGAGGGACACTCTGAGTAAGTTAACCCTGAGATGAGGGACACTCTGAGCGTGTTAACCCTGAGATGAGGGACACTCTGAGCGTGTTAACCCTGAGATGAGGGAAACTCTGAGCGTGTTAACCCTGAGATGAGGGACACTCTGAGTAAGTTAACCCTGAGATGAGGGAAACTCTGAGCGTGTTAACCCTGAGATGAGGGACACTCTGAGCGTGTTAACCCTGAGATGAGGGACACTCTGAGTTTGTTAACCCTGAGATGAGGGACACTCTGAGTGTGTTAACCCTGAGATGAGGGAAACTCTGAGCGTGTTAACCCTGAGATGAGGGACACTCTGAGTAAGTTAACCCTGAGATGAGGGACACTCTGAGTAAGTTAACCCTGAGATGAGGGACACTCTGAGTAAGTTAACCCTGAGATGAGGGACACTCTGAGCGTGTTAACCCTGAGATGAGGGAAACTCTGAGCGTGTTAACCCTGAGATGAGGGACACTCTGAGTAAGTTAACCCTGAGATGAGGGACACTCTGAGTGTGTTAACCCTGAGATGAGGGACACTCTGAGTATGTTAACCCTGAGATGAGGGACACTCTGAGTAAGTTAACCCTGAGATGAGGGACACTCTGAGTGTGTTAACCCTGAGATGAGGGACACTCTGAGTAAGTTAACCCTGAGATGAGGAAACTCTGTGCTTGTTAACCCTGAGATGAGGGACACTCTGAGTAAGTTAACCCTGAGATGAGGGAAACTCTGAGCGTGTTAACCCTGAGATGAGGGACACTCTGAGTAAGTTAACCCTGAGATGAGGGAAACTCTGAGCGTGTTAACCCTGAGATGAGGGACACTCTGAGTAAGTTAACCCTGAGATGAGGGACACTCTGAGCGTGTTAACCCTGAGATGAGGGAAACTCTGAGTGTGTTAACCCTGAGATGAGGGAAACTCTGAGTAAGTTAACCCTGAGATGAGGGAAACTCTGAGCGTGTTAACCCTGAGATGAGGGACACTCTGAGTAAGTTAACCCTGAGATGAGGGACACTCTGAGTGTGTTAACCCTGAGATGAGGGACACTCTGAGTAAGTTAACCCTGAGATGAGGGAAACTCTGAGTAAGTTAACCCTGAGATGAGGGACACTCTGAGCGTGTTAACCCTGAGATGAGGGACACTCTGAGCGTGTTAACCCTGAGATGAGGGAAACTCTGAGTGTGTTAACCCTGAGATGAGGGAAACTCTGAGTAAGTTAACCCTGAGATGAGGGACACTCTGAGTGTGTTAACCCTGAGATGAGGGACACTCTGAGCGTGTTAACCCTGAGATGAGGGACACTCTGAGTATGTTAACCCTGAGATGAGGGAAACTCTGAGTGTGTTAACCCTGAGATGAGGGAAACTCTGAGCGTGTTAACCCTGAGATGAGGGAAACTCTGAGTGTGTTAACCCTGAGATGAGGGAAACTCTGAGTAAGTTAACCCTGAGATGAGGGACACTCTGAGTGTGTTAACCCTGAGATGAGGGAAACTCTGAGCGTGTTAACCCTGAGATGAGGGAAACTCTGAGTAAGTTAACCCTGAGATGAGGGACACTCTGAGTGTGTTAACCCTGAGATGAGGGACACTCTGAGCGTGTTAACCCTGAGATGAGGGAAACTCTGAGCGTGTTAACCCTGAGATGAGGGAAACTCTGAGTAAGTTAACCCTGAGATGAGGGAAACTCTGAGTAAGTTAACCCTGAGATGAGGGAAACTCTGAGTATGTTAACCCTGAGATGAGGGACACTCTGAGCGTGTTAACCCTGAGATGAGGGAAACTCTGAGTAAGTTAACCCTGAGATGAGGGAAACTCTGAGTAAGTTAACCCTGAGATGAGGGAAACTCTGAGTATGTTAACCCTGAGATGAGGGACACTCTGAGTGTGTTAACCCTGAGATGAGGGAAACTCTGAGTAAGTTAACCCTGAGATGAGGGAAACTCTGAGTAAGTTAACCCTGAGATGAGGGACACTCTGAGTGTGTTAACCCTGAGATGAGGGAAACTCTGAGTGTGTTAACCCTGAGATGAGGGAAACTCTGAGTAAGTTAACCCTGAGATGAGGGAAACTCTGAGTATGTTAACCCTGAGATGAGGGAAACTCTGAGTGTGTTAACCCTGAGATGAGGGACACTCTGAGCGTGTTAACCCTGAGATGAGGGAAACTCTGAGTAAGTTAACCCTGAGATGAGGGACACTCTGAGCGTGTTAACCCTGAGATGAGGGAAACTCTGAGTAAGTTAACCCTGAGATGAGGGAAACTCTGAGTATGTTAACCCTGAGATGAGGGACACTCTGAGCGTGTTAACCCTGAGATGAGGGACACTCTGAGTGTGTTAACCCTGAGATGAGGGACACTCTGAGCGTGTTAACCCTGAGATGAGGGACACTCTGAGTAAGTTAACCCTGAGATGAGGGACACTCTGAGCATGTTAACCCTGAGATGAGGGACACTCTGAGCGTGTTAACCCTGAGATGAGGGACACTCTGAATGTGTTAACCCTGAGATGAGGGACACTCTGATTGAGTTAACCCTGAGATGAGGGACACTCTGAGTGTTAACCCTGAGATGAGGGACACTCTGAGTAAGTTAACCCTGAGATGAGGAAACTCTGAGCGTGTTAACCCTGAGATGAGGGAAACTCTGAGCGTGTTAACCCTGAGATGAGGGACACTCTGAGTAAGTTAACCCTGAGATGAGGGAAACTCTGAGTGTGTTAACCCTGAGATGAGGGACACTCTGAGTAAGTTAACCCTGAGATGAGGGACACTCTGAGCGTGTTAACCCTGAGATGAGGGACACTCTGAGCGTGTTAACCCTGAGATGAGGGACACTCTGAGCGTGTTAACCCTGAGATGAGGGAAACTCTGAGCGTGTTAACCCTGAGATGAGGGAAACTCTGAGCGTGTTAACCCTGAGATGAGGGACACTCTGAGTAAGTTAACCCTGAGATGAGGGACACTCTGAGTAAGTTAACCCTGAGATGAGGGAAACTCTGAGCGTGTTAACCCTGAGATGAGGGACACTCTGAGTAAGTTAACCCTGAGATGAGGGACACTCTGAGCGTGTTAACCCTGAGATGAGGGAAACTCTGAGCGTGTTAACCCTGAGATGAGGGAAACTCTGAGCGTGTTAACCCTGAGATGAGGGAAACTCTGAGTAAGTTAACCCTGAGATGAGGGAAACTCTGAGTGTGTTAACCCTGAGATGAGGGACACTCTGAGTGTGTTAACCCTGAGATGAGGGACACTCTGAGCGTGTTAACCCTGAGATGAGGGACACTCTGAGTAAGTTAACCCTGAGATGAGGGACACTCTGAGTAAGTTAACCCTGAGATGAGGGACACTCTGAGTAAGTTAACCCTGAGATGAGGGACACTCTGAGTAAGTTAACCCTGAGATGAGGGACACTCTGAGCGTGTTAACCCTGAGATGAGGGAAACTCTGAGCGTGTTAACCCTGAGATGAGGGACACTCTGAGTAAGTTAACCCTGAGATGAGGGACACTCTGAGTAAGTTAACCCTGAGATGAGGGAAACTCTGAGCGTGTTAACCCTGAGATGAGGGACACTCTGAGTAAGTTAACCCTGAGATGAGGGACACTCTGAGCGTGTTAACCCTGAGATGAGGGACACTCTGAGCGTGTTAACCCTGAGATGAGGGAAACTCTGAGTAAGTTAACCCTGAGATGAGGGAAACTCTGAGTATGTTAACCCTGAGATGAGGGACACTCTGAGTGTGTTAACCCTGAGATGAGGGAAACTCTGAGTAAGTTAACCCTGAGATGAGGGACACTCTGAGTGTGTTAACCCTGAGATGAGGGACACTCTGAGTAAGTTAACCCTGAGATGAGGGAAACTCTGAGCGTGTTAACCCTGAGATGAGGGACACTCTGAGTAAGTTAACCCTGAGATGAGGGACACTCTGAGTAAGTTAACCCTGAGATGAGGGACACTCTGAGTAAGTTAACCCTGAGATGAGGGACACTCTGAGTAAGTTAACCCTGAGATGAGGGACACTCTGAGTGTTAACCCTGAGATGAGGGAAACTCTGAGTGTGTTAACCCTGAGATGAGGGAAACTCTGAGTAAGTTAACCCTGAGATGAGGGAAACTCTGAGCGTGTTAACCCTGAGATGAGGGAAACTCTGAGTAAGTTAACCCTGAGATGAGGGAAACTCTGAGTGTGTTAACCCTGAGATGAGGGAAACTCTGAGTAAGTTAACCCTGAGATGAGGGAAACTCTGAGTAAGTTAACCCTGAGATGAGGGAAACTCTGAGTATGTTAACCCTGAGATGAGGGACACTCTGAGCGTGTTAACCCTGAGATGAGGGACACTCTGAGTGTGTTAACCCTGAGATGAGGGACACTCTGAGCGTGTTAACCCTGAGATGAGGGAAACTCTGAGTAAGTTAACCCTGAGATGAGGGAAACTCTGAGCGTGTTAACCCTGAGATGAGGGACACTCTGAGTGTGTTAACCCTGAGATGAGGGACACTCTGAGCGTGTTAACCCTGAGATGAGGGACACTCTGAATATGTTAACCCTGAGATGAGGGAAACTCTGAGTAAGTTAACCCTGAGATGAGGGAAACTCTGAGCGTGTTAACCCTGAGATGAGGGACACTCTGAGTATGTTAACCCTGAGATGAGGGACACTCTGAGCGTGTTAACCCTGAGATGAGGGACACTCTGAGCGAGTTAACCCTGAGATGAGGGACACTCTGAGTGTTAACCCTGAGATGAGGGAAACTCTGAGATTGTTAACCCTGAGATGAGGGAAACTCTGAGCGTGTTAACCCTGAGATGAGGGAAACTCTGAGTATGTTAACCCTGAGATGAGGGACACTCTGAGCGTGTTAACCCTGAGATGAGGGACACTCTGAGTGTGTTAACCCTGAGATGAGGGACACTCTGAGCATGTTAACCCTGAGATGAGGGACACTCTGAGCGTGTTAACCCTGAGATGAGGGACACTCTGAATGTGTTAACCCTGAGATGAGGGACACTCTGAATGTGTTAACCCTGAGATGAGGGACACTCTGAGTGTGTTAACCCTGAGATGAGGGACACTCTGAGTAAGTTAACCCTGAGATGAGGGACACTCTGAGCGTGTTAACCCTGAGATGAGGGAAACTCTGAGCGTGTTAACCCTGAGATGAGGGACACTCTGAGCGTGTTAACCCTGAGATGAGGGAAACTCTGAGTAAGTTAACCCTGAGATGAGGGAAACTCTGAGGGTGTTAACCCTGAGATGAGGGAAACTCTGAGTAAGTTAACCCTGAGATGAGGGACACTCTGAGCGTGTTAACCCTGAGATGAGGGACACTCTGAGCGTGTTAACCCTGAGATGAGGGAAACTCTGAGTAAGTTAACCCTGAGATGAGGGACACTCTGAGTGTGTTAACCCTGAGATGAGGGACACTCTGAGCGTGTTAACCCTGAGATGAGGGAAACTCTGAGCGTGTTAACCCTGAGATGAGGGAAACTCTGAGCGTGTTAACCCTGAGATGAGGGACACTCTGAGTAAGTTAACCCTGAGATGAGGGAAACTCTGAGCGTGTTAACCCTGAGATGAGGGACACTCTGAGTGTGTTAACCCTGAGATGAGGGAAACTCTGAGTATGTTAACCCTGAGATGAGGGAAACTCTGAGCGTGTTAACCCTGAGATGAGGGACACTCTGAGTAAGTTAACCCTGAGATGAGGGAAACTCTGAGCGTGTTAACCCTGAGATGAGGGACACTCTGAGTAAGTTAACCCTGAGATGAGGGACACTCTGAGCGTGTTAACCCTGAGATGAGGGAAACTCTGAGCGTGTTAACCCTGAGATGAGGGAAACTCTGAGCGTGTTAACCCTGAGATGAGGGAAACTCTGAGTAAGTTAACCCTGAGATGAGGGACACTCTGAGCGTGTTAACCCTGAGATGAGGGAAACTCTGAGCGTGTTAACCCTGAGATGAGGGACACTCTGAGCGTGTTAACCCTGAGATGAGGGACACTCTGAGAGTGTTAACCCTGAGATGAGGGACACTCTGAGTGTGTTAACCCTGAGATGAGGGACACTCTGAGTAAGTTAACCCTGAGATGAGGGACACTCTGAGTGTGTTAACCCTGAGATGAGGGACACTCTGAGTAAGTTAACCCTGAGATGAGGGACACTCTGAGCGTGTTAACCCTGAGATGAGGGAAACTCTGAGCGTGTTAACCCTGAGATGAGGGACACTCTGAGTAAGTTAACCCTGAGATGAGGGACACTCTGAGTAAGTTAACCCTGAGATGAAACTCTGAGTGTGTTAACCCTGAGATGAGGGACACTCTGAGTAAGTTAACCCTGAGATGAGGGACACTCTGAGCGTGTTAACCCTGAGATGAGGGACACTCTGAGCGTGTTAACCCTGAGATGAGGGAAACTCTGAGTGTGTTAACCCTGAGATGAGGGAAACTCTGAGCGTGTTAACCCTGAGATGAGGGACACTCTGAGCGTGTTAACCCTGAGATGAGGGACACTCTGAGTGTGTTAACCCTGAGATGAGGGACACTCTGAGTAAGTTAACCCTGAGATGAGGGAAACTCTGAGCGTGTTAACCCTGAGATGAGGGACACTCTGAGTAAGTTAACCCTGAGATGAGGGACACTCTGAGCGTGTTAACCCTGAGATGAGGGACACTCTGAGTATGTTAACCCTGAGATGAGGGACACTCTGAGTAAGTTAACCCTGAGATGAGGGACACTCTGAGCGTGTTAACCCTGAGATGAGGGACACTCTGAGTAAGTTAACCCTGAGATGAGGGAAACTCTGAGCGTGTTAACCCTGAGATGAGGGAAACTCTGAGTAAGTTAACCCTGAGATGAGGGAAACTCTGAGCGTGTTAACCCTGAGATGAGGGAAACTCTGAGTATGTTAACCCTGAGATGAGGGAAACTCTGAGCGTGTTAACCCTGAGATGAGGGACACTCTGAGTATGTTAACCCTGAGATGAGGGAAACTCTGAGCGTGTTAACCCTGAGATGAGGGACACTCTGAGTAAGTTAACCCTGAGATGAGGGAAACTCTGAGCGTGTTAACCCTGAGATGAGGGAAACTCTGAGTAAGTTAACCCTGAGATGAGGGAAACTCTGAGTAAGTTAACCCTGAGATGAGGGAAACTCTGAGTATGTTAACCCTGAGATGAGGGACACTCTGAGCGTGTTAACCCTGAGATGAGGGACACTCTGAATGTGTTAACCCTGAGATGAGGGACACTCTGAATGTGTTAACCCTGAGATGAGGGAAACTCTGAGCGTGTTAACCCTGAGATGAGGGACCCTCTGAGTGTGTTAACCCTGAGATGAGGGACACTCTGAGTATGTTAACCCTGAGATGAGGGACACTCTGAGCGTGTTAACCCTGAGATGAGGGAAACTCTGAGCGTGTTAACCCTGAGATGAGGGACACTCTGAGCGTGTTAACCCTGAGATGAGGGAAACTCTGAGTAAGTTAACCCTGAGATGAGGGAAACTCTGAGTGTGTTAACCCTGAGATGAGGGAAACTCTGAGTAAGTTAACCCTGAGATGAGGGAAACTCTGAGTGTGTTAACCCTGAGATGAGGGACACTCTGAGTGTGTTAACCCTGAGATGAGGGAAACTCTGAGTGTGTTAACCCTGAGATGAGGGAAACTGAGTGTGTTAACCCTGAGATGAGGGAAACTCTGAGTGTGTTAACCCTGAGATGAGGGAAACTCTGAGTGTGTTAACCCTGAGATGAGGGAAACTCTGAGTGTGTTAACCCTGAGATGAGGGAAACTCTGAGGATGTTAACCCTGAGATGAGGGAAACTCTGAGTGTGTTAACCCTGAGATGAGGGAAACTCTGAGTGTGTTAACCCTGAGATGAGGGAAACTGAGTGTGTTAACCCTGAGGTGAGGGAAACTCTGGGTTTTCAGCTCCAGACAGAGAGGTAAGTCAAACTCCGAGTCAATCACCATGGCAACTGACTCTGTGAACCTAACCTGCTCGCTGGCAGGTTTTCTATAAGACACCCTGAGTTCACCCTGTCTCCTCCCTACTGCTGAGCTTGAAGCAAGCTGGCAGACACACATGGGTTGTTCGTATGTAGGAAGAATTAATTCACAATGCTTTACGCTGGGAGAGGATCTTCAGACCCGTTTAGATGTGCTGTCTTTCCCCAATGAATATGTGTTTGAACCGTACCGTTTTTCATTAGACTCAATCATTTACCGGCCAAACATGTCAAATCTGACACACCACAGACGTGCACTCTCATCAGAGCAAATGTGCATCGCACTACGGTTTTTTGCAACATATGGGATGGGTCTTTGGACATGACACGAAAATAAAACTCATTCATTCATTCATACACATATATATACAGATCACACGCCTCCATTAGGTGGAGTTGTGCTGCTACCCACTCTCCCCTTTAAGTGATGTGAGGACTCTAAAAATTCCCCTGAGCCTCCCTCAGCATATGGGTGAGTCGATAATGGCTGAATTTTCATTTTTGGGTGCACTATCCCTTTAAGTCCACACAAGTCTGCTCCGATGCATCCACAGTAAAAGGGGCGTGGCAAGAACACAACACTCTCTGCGGACCTCCAGAGAGTCTGCTGGGGGTGCAGACTTCACTAGTTTAATTGCCCACAATTCATTGCAATACGGATGTGACAATTTAATTTTTCTAAATTGCTTACAGAAACACACACACACACACACACACACACACACACACACAGGACCCCATAAACTTATTATAAATTGTAATATTAAAACGTTGCTTGAATAACGCAGGCCAGATATAAACTGAACTGCATCATGATATAGATATATGCAGCAGTACAGGCTATAGACTATAATCAATATGCATTTTAATATTGGAGCCTAACCTATAGAAGCTGTGCAGTCTGATCATGTCGGCGAGTGCTGCAGTAAAGTCTCTCAGATGTTCCCACGGAAACGCGTGAAACACACTCCAAGACTGTCTGTTGGCTCCTTTTCTAACGCTGCAGACTCACGCTCTCGCACACTTTACGTGATGACGGTGAAGACGTCACATTACGTACACCTGAAGTCCGCGAGGGCTCAGTGTGCAAATCCAGAGGGTGGGGATTTGGATTCAGCCAAACACTTACTGAGACACTGAACATTGTGCAACATGTCGTCAGTCAGTTCAGAAGCATTGGTATCAGGACGTGTGTGAATCAACACACGTGATGACAGTGAGAGTCTGAGTGAGTGAACGTGGACAAACTGAAACAACACATTTTTCTGAAGAGATCTCAAACTGTCGTCGTCCTCCGCTTATCCGGGTCCGGGTCGCGGGGGCAGCAGCCTCAGCAAAGAAGCCCAGACAGTCCTCTCCCCAGCCACTTCCATCAGCTCTTCCGCGGGAACCCCGAGGCGTTCCCAGGCCAGCCGGGTGATGTAATCCCTCCAGCGTGTCCTGGGGCGGCCCTGAGGTCTCCTCCCGGTTGGACATGTCCGAAACACCTCCCAAGGGAGGCGTCCGGGAGGCATCCTTACCAGATGCCCGAACCACCTCAACTGGCTCCTCTCGATGTGGAGGAGCAGCGGCTCTACTCCGAGTCCCTCCCGGATGTCCGAGCTCCTCACCCTATCTCTAAGGCTGAGCCCAGCCACCCTGCGGAGGAAACTCATTTTGGCCGCTTGTACTCACGATCTCATTCTTTCGGTCACTACCCAGAGCTCGTGACCATAGGTGAGGGTTGGAACGTAGATCGACCGGTAAATCAAGAGCCTAGCTTTCTGGCTAAGCTCCCTCTTCACCACAACAGACCGGTTAAGCGCCCGCATCACTGCTGACACTGCCCCAATCCGCCTGTCGATCTCCCGCTCCATCCTACCCTCACTCGTGAACAAGATCCCGAGATACTTAAACTCCTCCACCTGAGGAAGGACCTCCCCCCGACCTGGAGTGGGCAATCCACCCTTTTCCGGCTGAGGACCATGGCCTCAGACTTGGAGGTGCTGATTCTCATCCCAGCCGCTTCACACTTGGCTGCGACAAAGGGCAGCCCTGGTGGAGTCCAACCCTCACCGGGAACAGGTCCGACTTACTGCCAGCCACGCGAACCAGACTCATGCTCCTTCGGTACAGGGACTGGATGGCCCCTAGCAAGGGGCCACCAACCCATACTCCCGGAGCACCCCCCACAGGATGCCCCTGGGGACACGGTCGTGAGCCTTCTCCAAATCCACAAAACACATGTGGACTGGTTGGGCGAACTCCCATGCCCCCTCCAGCACCCTGGCGAGGGTTTAGACCTGGTCCACGGTTCCGCGTCCGGGACGAAAACCACATTGCTCCTCCTCAATCTGAGGTTCAACTATCGACCGGACCCTCATCTCCAGCACCCTGGAGTAGACCTTACTGGGGAGGCTGAGGAGTGTGATCCCCCTGTAGTTGGAACACACCCTTTGATCCCCTTTCTTGAAAATGGGGACCACCACCCCGGTCTGCCACTCCAGAGGCACTGCCCCCGATGTCCACGCAATGCTGCAGAGGCGTGTCAGCCAGGACTGCCCTACAACATCCAGAGCCTTGAGATATCCAGGACAAATCTCATCCACCCCTGAGGCTCCGCCGCCTTGGAGTTGTTTCACTACCTCAGCAACTTCTGCCCCAGAAATTGGACGACCCGCCCCCGAGACCCCCGGCTCTGTTTCCTCACTGGAATACGTGTTGGTGGGATTGAGGAGCTCCTCAAAGTATTCCTTCCACCGCCCGACAATGTCCCCAGTTGACGTCAGCAGCTCCCCGCCCCCACTGTAAACAGTGTGAGCAAGTTGCTGCCTTCCCCCCCGAGGCGCCGGACGGTTTGCCAGAACCTCTTTGGAGCCGATCGATAGTCTTCCTCCATGGCCTCACCGAACTCCTCCCACGCCCAAGTTTTTGCCTCCACGACTGCCGCCGCTGCGCTCCTCTTGGCCCGCCAGTACCCGTCAGCTGCTTCCGGAGACCCACAGACCAACCATGCCCTGTAGGCCTCCTTCTTCAGCCTGACGGCCCCAGCGGTCTTGCGGCCACAGCTCGCAACCGCCGCCTCGACAGTGGCAGAGCGGAACAAGGCCCATTCGGACTCAATGTCGCCCTCTGCCCTCGGGACGTGGTCGAAGCTCTCCCGGAGGTGGGAGTTGAAATCATCTGGACAGGTTCTTCCGCCAGGCGTTCCCAGCAGACCCTCACTATTCGTTTGGGCCTGCCAGGTCTGCGCGGCGTCCTCCCCCACCATCTGATCCAACTCACCACCAGGTGGTGATCAGTTGACAGCTCTGCTCCTCTCTTCACCCGAGTGTCCAGAACATATGGCTGCAGGTCAAATGATACGACTACAAAGTTGATCATTGACCTGCAACCTAGGCTGTCCTGGTGCCACGTGCACCGATGGACATCCTTGTTTGAACATGGTGTTAGTTATGGCCAAACTGCGACCCGCACAGAAGTCCAATAACTGAACACCACTCTGGTTCAGATCGGGCAGGCCGTTCCTCCCAGTCACGCCCCTCCAGGTCCCGCTGTCATTGCCCACGTGAGTGTTGAAGTCCCCCAGCAGAACAATGGAGTCCCCGGTCGGGGCACTGTCCAGCACTCGTCCCAGGGACTCCAAAAAGGGTGGGTACTCTGAACTGTTGTTCGGTGCATAAGCACAGACAACAGTCAGGTCTCAAACTGTTCATGTTTTATAAAAGGATGAACGTCTGCAGAATGTGGTTGTAGTTCTACTATTGAGCTGATGGTTCTTACAGGTTACTGTGTGATGGTGTTATTGGTCCGACCCACCTGACACCAAACTGACCTGTTTGTGGCTCGTGAAGAAAATAAGTTGGACCTCTGATGTAAGCAAAACTGTCACAGACACTCAGCTACATCATAAGAATCAAAAAGATTCCCAGTCAGATGTGTGTGTGTCATCACCTGTGATCATAGACGTGTGTGTGTGTCATCACCTGTGATCATAGACGTGTGTGTGTGTCATCACCTGTGATCATAGACGTGTGTGTGTGTGTCATCACCTGTGATCACAGATGTGTGTGTGTGTGTGTCATCACCTGTGATCATAGATGTGTCATCACCTGTGATCATAGATGTGTGTGTGTCATCACCTGTGATCATAGATGTGTGTGTGTGTGTGTGTGTGTCATCACCTGTGATCATAGACGTGTGTCATCACCTGTGATCATAGATGTGTGTGTGTGTCATCACCTGTGATCACAGATGTGTGTGTGTCATCACCTGTGATCACAGATGTGTGTGTGTCATCATCTGTGATCATAGATGTGTTTGTGTGTGTGTGTCATCATCTGTGATCATAGATGTGTGTGTGTGTGTGTCATCATCTGTGATCATAGATGTGTGTGTGTCATCATCTGTGATCATAGATGTGTGTCATCACCTGTGATCACAGATGTGTGTGTGTGTGTCATCACCTGTGATCATAGATGTGTGTGTGTGTGTGTCATCATCTGTGATCATAGATGTGTGTGTGTGTCATCATCTGTGATCATAGATGTGTGTCATCACCTGTGATCACAGATGTGTGTCATCACCTGTGATCATAGATGTGTGTGTCATCACCTGTGATCATAGATGTGTGTCATCACCTGTGATCATAGATGTGTGTGTGTGTCATCATCTGTGATCATAGATGTGTGTCATCACCTGTGATCATAGATGTGTGTGTGTGTCATCATCTGTGATCATAGATGTGTGTGTGTGTCATCATCTGTGATCATAGATGTGTGTGTGTGTCATCATCTGTGATCATAGATGTGTGTCATCACCTGTGATCATAGATGTGTGTGTGTGTCATCACCTGTGATCATAGATGTGTGTCATCACCTGTGATCACAGATGTGTGTCATCACCTGTGATCATAGATGTGTGTGTGTGTCATCACCTGTGATCATAGATGTGTGTCATCACCTGTGATCATAGATGTGTGTGTGTGTCATCACCTGTGATCATAGATGTGTGTCATCACCTGTGATCATAGATGTGTGTCATCACCTGTGATCACAGATGTGTGTCATCACCTGTGATCATAGATGTGTGTGTCATCACCTGTGATCATAGATGTGTGTCATCACCTGTGATCATAGATGTGTGTGTGTGTGTCATCATCTGTGATCATAGATGTGTGTCATCACCTGTGATCATAGATGTGTGTGTGTGTGTCATCATCTGTGATCATAGATGTGTGTGTGTGTCATCATCTGTGATCATAGATGTGTGTGTGTGTCATCATCTGTGATCATAGATGTGTGTGTGTGTCATCATCTGTGATCATAGATGTGTGTCATCACCTGTGATCATAGATGTGTGTGTGTGTCATCACCTGTGATCATAGATGTGTGTGTGTCATCACCTGTGATCATAGATGTGTGTCATCACCTGTGATCACAGATGTGTGTCATCACCTGTGATCATAGATGTGTGTGTGTGTGTGTGTGTCATCATCTGTGATCATAGATGTGTGTGTGTGTGTGTCATCACCTGTGATCATAGATGTGTGTCATCACCTGTGATCACAGATGTGTGTCATCACCTGTGATCATAGATGTGTGTGTGTGTGTCATCACCTGTGATCATAGATGTGTGTGTGTCATCACCTGTGATCATAGATGTGTGTGTGTGTCATCACCTGTGATCACAGATGTGTGTGTGTGTGCGTGTGTCATCACCTGTGATCATAGATGTGTTTCATCACCTGTGATCATAGATGTGTGTGTGTCATCACCTGTGATCATAGATGTGTGTGTGTGTCATCACCTGTGATCACAGATGTGTGTGTGTGTGTGTGTGTGTGTGTGTCATCACCTGTGATCATAGATGTGTGTCATCACCTGTGATCATAGATGTGTGTCATCACCTGTGATCACAGATGTGTGTCATCACCTGTGATCATAGATGTGTGTGTGTCATCACCTGTGATCATAGATGTGTGTGTGTCATCACCTGTGATCATAGATGTGTGTGTGTCATCACCTGTGATCACAGATGTGTTTCATCACCTGTGATCATAGATGTGTGTGTGTGTGTCATCACCTGTGATCATAGATGTGTGTCATCACCTGTGATCATAGATGTGTTTCATCACCTGTGATCATAGATGTGTTTCATCACCTGTGATCATAGATGTGTGTGTGTGTGTCATCACCTGTGATCATAGATGTGTGTGTGTCATCACCTGTGATCATAGATGTGTGTCATCACCTGTGATCATAGATGTGTGTCATCACCTGTGATCATAGATGTGTGTGTGTCATCACCTGTGATCATAGATTGTGTGTGTCATCACCTGTGATCATAGATGTGTGTGTGTCATCACCTGTGATCATAGATGTGTGTCATCACCTGTGATCATAGATGTGTGTGTGTGTCATCACCTGTGATCATAGATGTGTGTCATCACCTGTGATCATAGATGTGTGTGTGTGTGTCATCATCTGTGATCATAGATGTGTGTCATCACCTGTGATCATAGATGTGTGTCATCACCTGTGATCATAGATGTGTGTGTGTGTCATCATCTGTGATCATAGATGTGTGTCATCACCTGTGATCATAGATGTGTGTGTGTGTGTCATCATCTGTGATCATAGATGTGTGTGTGTGTCATCACCTGTGATCATAGATGTGTGTCATCACCTGTGATCATAGATGTGTGTCATCACCTGTGATCATAGATGTGTGTGTGTGTCATCACCTGTGATCATAGATGTGTGTCATCACCTGTGATCATAGATGTGTGTGTGTGTCATCACCTGTGATCATAGATGTGTGTGGGTGTAAACACCTTTGATCATATTAGTTTGTCATCACCTGTGATCATAGATGTGTGTGTGTGTCATCACCTGTGATCATAGATGTGTGTCATCACCTGTGATCATAGATGTGTTTCATCACCTGTGATCATAGATGTGTGTGTGTGTGTCATCATCTGTGATCATAGATTGTGTGTGTCATCACCTGTGATCATAGATGTGTGTGTGTCATCACCTGTGATCATAGATGTGTGTCATCACCTGTGATCATAGATGTGTGTGTGTCATCACCTGTGATCATAGATGTGTGTGTGTGTCATCACCTGTGATCATAGATGTGTGTGTGTCATCACCTGTGATCATAGATGTGTGTGTCATCATCTGTGATCATAGATTGTGTGTGTCATCACCTGTGATCATAGATGTGTGTGTGTGTCATCACCTGTGATCATAGATGTGTGTGTCATCACCTGTGATCATAGATTGTGTGTCATCACCTGTGATCATAGATGTGTGTCATCACCTGTGATCATAGATTGTGTGTCATCATCTGTGATCATAGATGTGTGTGTCATCACCTGTGATCATAGATTGTGTGTCATCACCTGTGATCATAGATTGTGTGTGTGTGTCATCACCTGTGATCATAGATTGTGTGTCATCATCTGTGATCATAGATGTGTGTGTCATCACCTGTGATCATAGATTGTGTGTCATCACCTGTGATCATAGATGTGTGTGTGTGTCATCACCTGTGATCATAGATGTGTGTCATCACCTGTGATCATAGATGTGTGTGTGTGTCATCACCTGTGATCATAGATGTGTGTGTGTGTCATCACCTGTGATCATAGATGTGTGTCATCACCTGTGATCATAGATGTGTGTGTGTGTCATCACCTGTGATCATAGATGTGTGTCATCACCTGTGATCATAGATGTGTTTCATCACCTGTGATCATAGATGTGTGTGTGTGTGTCATCATCTGTGATCATCACCTGTGATCATAGATGTGTGTGTCATCACCTGTGATCATAGATGTGTGTGTGTCATCACCTGTGATCATAGATGTGCATCACCTGTGATCATAGATGTGTGTGTCATCACCTGTGATCATAGATGTGTGTGTGTGTGTGTGTCATCACCTGTGATCATAGACGTGTGTCATCACCTGTGATCATAGATGTGTGTGTGTGTCATCACCTGTGATCATAGATGTGTGTGTCATCACCTGTGATCATAGATTGTGTGTCATCACCTGTGATCATAGATGTGTGTCATCACCTGTGATCATAGATTGTGTGTGTCATCATCTGTGATCATAGATGTGTGTGTCATCACCTGTGATCATAGATTGTGTGTCATCACCTGTGATCATAGATTGTGTGTGTGTGTCATCACCTGTGATCATAGATTGTGTGTCATCATCTGTGATCATAGATGTGTGTGTCATCACCTGTGATCATAGATTGTGTGTCATCACCTGTGATCATAGATTGTGTGTGTGTGTCATCACCTGTGATCATAGATGTGTGTGTCATCACCTGTGATCATAGATTGTGTGTCATCACCTGTGATCATAGATTGTGTGTCATCACCTGTGATCATAGATTGTGTGTGTCATCACCTGTGATCATAGATTGTGTGTGTCATCACCTGTGATCATAGATTGTGTGTGTCATCACCTGTGATCATAGATGTGAAAGCAAAAGCGACGAGTTCACAAAGACAAAGTCAGGAGGAAAAACTTCAGATTCATGAACAGCAGATGTGATAAAAGTAACTGATTACTCTGAAGTACTCAAGTACAAATTCAGGGTACTTGTACTTTCCCTTAGTATTCCTCATACTCTTCCTCCGTCTGAGGGAAATACTTTCACTGCACCACCTTCAGGTACATATGAACACACGAGTACACAACAGGATGCAGCAGCGCGCACACACACACACACACAGTGTCAAACTGACTCCTCACTGATGAACTCAGCAGCAGTGAAATTATATAATAATAATAATAATAATATGAACATCTTTAATGTTGGTTTAAGTTTTGTTGGACTAAGAGTCTCATCCTACTCTCTAATGTGCTATGTGTGAGCTCAGTCCTGCGTGTTCTTTAATGAAGCAATAGGAGAAGATATTCAGTCTCAGTTAATGTAGTTTATTAAGCAGTCAAGGAATAAAATTACAGAGCTCTGGGTCTCAACTTCGCGTCCCTGACTAACAACAAAGGTGTGTCAGTTCACGAAGTCTGACCTCCTGTCCTTTCCCTGACCCAGTATATTTGAGCGTAACAGAGTGTCATTGTGCACGCAAGGCGTTGTCCTCTTCTCATTGGCAGTTCCACTTCCTCCTTCACCACACCACGCCCCTGCCTCGTGTTAATCTGACTCCTTCCCGCTGGCGGTGGGGGCGTGGTTCCTGTTTTGAAAGACAAGAGAACAACACAACTCCCTACACGTGCTGTACATCACTTTCTATTCTTTTTACCATATATAAAACTAATTATCTAAGCATTGTGATATGTGCTCCTCAGACTTCATGTCTCTTCCTCTCCTGTACTTCTCCACTTCTGCAAAGCAAACACATTCAGATCAGCTGAAATCATCTCAGTATTCTCATTGTTCACATATCTAAAACTTAAATAGTGAAACACAACTGACAGTAAAACACATAAAATCATTCTATTCCCAACAGTTTAAAATTAAAGTTCTTTAACTTCACATTTTGTATTTTACTGTAACTATTTCTAATCCGAGCCCTCCCTCCACCTCTGAGGAGTAATGATGGTAAGATAGGTGAGCTGATGAAACACACGTCTCAGTAAACTCCTGTCAAGTTTGTTCTCAGCTCAGAACAAACTGATCAGCTGATGAAGGAAACGTCTCGGATTGGACATGTTGGTATAAATACAAAAACAAATCTGAGGTGAATCAACGTTTTCCTTTTATTAAAACAATGTTAGAATTGAAGTAGTTGTTTTCCTTCAGTCAAACGTTGGAGCAAAGAGCGCTGACGTGTCTGTGACAGCCAAACACCTGCTGGTTTCTCTGAGGCTCTGAACAGGAAGAGGCAACCGTGGTGTTCTGGGTGCAGTACTCAGGTTGTCCAGGAGGTGGCGCTGCAGCTGCTTCCACATGTTTCTATCAGACAAAGAGGCGTGGTTAAATGATGAAGCTGACACAAACTGATGCTGCCTTCAAAACACGTGTCATCATGCTGCCTGACATCACACACTGGAGCCACGTGAAGCCGCCGCCATTTGGTTCTGTGTTAACATGTGAAGGCGGGACTTCAGCAGCTCTGTGGTGCCATCTGTGTGAACATGTGTTCTCTCTTCCGTTATCGATCCAACATCTGCTGTCAAGTTTTGATGTGAGCAACTGCGTTGGTTTTTGTGAGGCTGCACTTATTATAAATTAACTGATGTTAATGATTTATGATTCAACGTTCAGTGACGTGTTAACCAACAGTTTCAGACTGAGTTCATTATTTTCAGGAGCAGCTGATTATTTACTTACAGAGTAACTGTAGCTCCGCCTCTAAGCTCCTGACATGGCTGCTCAGTGGACCCTGTGTCTATGTCATGTGACCTCCAGTCAGCTGATGTGGGATCAGACAAACGCTCCGGTGGGTCTTTGTCACGGTGCCGCGCTCTGAGAACACTCTGCCTGAGGGCGGCGCTACAATTCGGCCTTTTGTTCACATCATCTCCCGGCTGACGTTAACCCCACCCACTGTGACCTCTTCACAAAGGCAATGTTTGTTCTGGTGTGACATCACTCACCGCCACATTGGAGCCTCACGGACAACATCACAGCTCCATCCTGGGGACGTCACAGGGGCGGTCCTGTAAGAGCCAATCAGAGAGCAGAGATGTCAGCAGGTGGAGACTCACCTGAAGGACAGGTGCACCTATCAGCTGCCTGGATCAGAACACGCTTCAGCTCGGATTTGTCACCGCCCCCCCCCTCTGTGAACAGACTGCTGGGGGAGGGGCTTCAATCGGCCTTTTATGTCATCACTTCCAGGATCAGGACACCTCGAGGTGCAGCTGACGCCAGCTGTGAGCCAACGCCATCAACACTCGCTCTGCGCTCAGAGATCGTCAATAACAAATATTCTAACAGTGCTGCTGAGGGAGGGAAAATCAAAGATCGTCACAAATACATGAGTGTGTGTGTGTGTGTGTGAGAGAGAGAGAGAGAGACCCTGCTCATATCTAGTACTAACTGTCAGCTCCGTTATTGTTAGGATAATCTGTAGCTATTGTTTTTATATTTGTCTGCTTTTGCTTTATGTTTGCTTTTTAAATACATTTTCTGCATTGTTTTTAACTATTTATTGTCTTGTCTTAATGATCTCAAACACAATGTTATTGTTCCTTCAATGTTTTATTTTAATGTATTTCTCTTGTAAAGCACATTGAATTGCCTTGTGTATGAATGGTGCTATATAAATAAAACTGCCTAGCCTAGTATAGCTGTAACATTACAGCTCTAGATTTACTGCAGTAACACAGCTGAGTGCTTCCTCCATCTGTTGGAGTCATGTTTGTCAGGTTGGCTCCTTCTTTGTTGTTAACGTCCAAACGTTCAGCTGACGTGTTCTTCACCTGGTCTCTGACACGTTGTCTCTTCTGATGTAAACTGATGTTGGAAGCAGCATGCTAACAGTAGCTAGCATACGCTCAAAGACGAGCCTGCTCCCAAAGAGACGAATAAATAAACGCTCCACCATCGGGCTGAATTATCTGACGAGCGCAGGACACATGACCAACCTGTTGACCAATCAGAAGCCAAAAAAAAGCCGTCCCTCCTTTCATATGTTAAAGATCATGATGTTAAGAGCCGACCTGCCCACTGCTGAACATTTAAAACTTATAAACTGTCACAAACAATTAGACATTTGACTTTTACTCCACCTGTTTAACAGTCTACAGCTTTCTGTTGCGTTTACTTTTCCTACATTTTATTTATTTGTTGTGCAAATGAATTTATTTCAAAATTATTAACGAACATGTGGAACACATAGAGGCCATGTGATGATTTAATTATGACTGATGAATCTGCACAAAGTAAATCATTAACATAATCGCCACTCAGCTAGCGCATGCGCAGACAGACGACAGGGTGACGTTGGCGCCACCTAAATGATACTGTTTTCAGTTTGAGTCATAGATACGTAATAATGATAATATTAATAACAACGAGTCTACGGTGGAAACACAGGTCTAACTCCATCTTACCGTTAACGGCTCCGTCGGGCCCGGTAGTTCGGTGCTCAGTCCGCAGGGACAAACGTTAACGTTAGCCGTTAGCCATTAGCCACAGCTGCTAACGTTACCTGTTAGCCACAGCTGCTAACGTTAGCAGGTCATTAACACAGCTCACCATGACCACAGCAGCTCAGTGTGACCCGAACAACGTCACTTTGTTCGGCCGTAACATCTTCAGCTCTCGGACAGCTTCATGCTCTGACTACCGGTGCAGTCTGCGCCATGTTGTCTTTATAAGATCCATCAACCAATCACAGCTCAACATTCTTCATCTGTTTACACATCCGGTAACTTACCGCCACCTTCTGGACCGGAGGGCGCCGGGCTGCTTTATCCACACAGCGGAGGAGGAAGTGTCGAGATCCTTCACTACAGGAAAATATTTATACCACACAATAAAAAATACTCTGTGACAGTCAAAGTCCTGTATGAAAATGTCCTCAGATTACCCAGCAGCCATCACTGCACATCTGTAAACAACAACAACAACAACAACAAAAAACAAAGAAAAAAGAGTTAGGATTATTATTATTATTATTATTATTGTTATTGTCATGGGTCATTTTCAGAGTGAAGTCTGGGAAAGTTATGCACGTCAAACACACTGATCTGTGTTGGATGTCTCAGGTGTGTGTTGGACGTCGCAGGTGCGTGCTGGACGTCTTAGTTGTGTGTGTTGGACATCTCAGGTGTGTGTTGGATGTGTCAGGTGTGCGTTGGACGTCTCAGGTGTGTGTGTTGGACGTCTCAGTTGTGTGTGTTGGACGCCTCAGCTGTGTGTGTTGGACGTCTCAGCTGTGCGCGTTGGACGTCTCAGGTGTGTGTTGGACGTCTCAGTTGTGTGTGTTGGACGTCTCAGGTGTGTGTTGGACGTCTCAGTTGTGTGTGTTGGACGTCTCAGTTGTGTGTGTTGGACGTCTCAGGTGTGTGTGTTGGATGTGACCTGAGCTCCTGACTTTAAGTTCTCTGACTGGATGAATTTTTCACACAGACTCAAAGAACAACAACAAGATAAATAAATGATTTAATAGAATTTCTTTCTCTTCCACAGCGCTCGCCGACACACAGAGACGTACAGACAGATCCGGTCTACAGTCTGGTGCTGGTCCGACACCTTCAGGACCAGAAGGAACCAGAAAGTAAAAGAGGCACAATGATGAGAAACCTACAGAGAAACATGTCATCTAAAAATTTAAAATAAGGTCCTTGTGAACACACGGCGTGTCCATGGCAACAGAAACACAAACAAACATTAACCATCAATGTCTGTTTAGTCCCGCCGGTTCAAGTCCAGGCCGGGTCTGAGGTCACAGAGAGAGCTCCGCCCCGGCTGCTGACATCACCACAAGGAGAGAGGGAGTAGCCAATCAGAGAGCAGCTAGCGGCGGTAGACTCCGAAGGCCACCAAGCTGAGGAAGATGGTGACACCGACCAGCGAGGCAGTGGCCGGGGCGGTGAAAAACTGCCGATACTGGATCTGACAGTACCACAGGACTGACAGCATGAGGACCAGCAGGGGGACCATCAGGCTGCCCACGTTCAAAGCCACCTGCACCTGGTCAGCGGGCCGCGCCCCCCCTGCGGCCCCGCGGCCGGCGTGCTGAGAGATGTGACAGTGCAGGACGCAGTTATGGACAAGGTTCAGAGAGGCCAGAGTCTGAGCGTCATCTTGCAGCAGTTGACCTTGATAGATCAACCGGACCTGCTGCTCCTGACCCGCAAAGTAGGTCCTGAAAGGGCAGAGGGCAAAGGTCAGAACCAGCCTCATAGTAGTGATGTAGTAGTAATGCAGAAGTGATGTAGTAGTAATGCAGTAGTGATGCAGAAGTGATGCAGTAGTGATGCAGAAGTGATGTAGTAGTGATGCAGTAGTGATGCAGAAGTGATGTAGTAGTGATGCAGTAGTGATGCAGAAGTGATGCAGTAGTGATGCAGAAGTGATGTAGTAGTGATGCAGTAGTGATGCAGAAGTGATGCAGTAGTGATGCAGAAGTGATGTAGTAGTGATGCAGTAGTGATGCAGAAGTGATGTAGTAGTGATGTAGTAGTGATGCAGAAGTGATGTAGTAGTGATGTAGTAGTGATGCAGAAGTGATGTAGTAGTGATGTAGTAGTGATGCAGTAGTGATGCAGAAGTGATGCAGTAGTGATGCAGAAGTGATGCAGAAGTGATGTAGTAGTGATGCAGTTGTGATGGAGTACTGATGCAGAGGTGATATAGTAGTGATGCAGTAGTGATGCATAAGTGATGTAGTAGTGATGCAGAAGTGATGTAGTAGTGATGCAGAAGCGATGCAGTAGTGATGTAGTAGTGATGCAAAAGTGATGTAGTAGTAATGCAATAGTGATGAAGTAGTGATGCAGAAGTGATGTAATAGTGATGCAGTCATGATGGAGTAGTGATGCAGAAGTAATGCAGTAGTTATGTAGTAGTGATGCAGTATTGATGCAGAAGTGATGCAGTATTGATGCAGTCGTGATGCAGAAGTGATGTAGTAGTGATGCAGTCATGATGCAGAAGTGATGTAGTAGTGATGCAGTAATGATGCAGTCGTGATGCAGAAGTGATGTAGAAGTGATTTAGTAGTGATGCAGAAGTGATGCAGTAGTGATGCAGTCGTGATGCAGAAGTGATGTGGTAGTGATGTAGAAGTGATGCAGAAGTGATGTAGAGTGATGCAGTAGTGATGCAGTAGTGATGCAAAAGTGATGTAGTAGTAATGCAGAAGTGATGTAATAGTGATGCAGTCATGATGGAGTAGTGATGCAGAAGTAATGCAGTAGTTATGTAGTAGTGATGCAGTATTGATGCAGAAGTGATGCAGTATTGATGCAGTCGTGATGCAGAAGTGATGTAGTAGTGATGCAGTAGTGATGCAGTCATGATGCAGAAGTGATGTAGTAGTGACGCAGTAATGATGCAGTCGTGATGCAGAAGTGATGTAGAAGTGATTTAGTAGTGATGCAGAAGTGATGCAGTAGTGATGCAGAAGTGATGTAGTAGTGATGTAGAAGTGATGCAGAAGTGATGTAGAGTGATGCAGTAGTGATGCAGTAGTGATGCAGAAGTGATGTAGAAGTGATGCAGTAGTGATGCAGTAGTGATGCAGAAGTGATGTAGTAGTGATGTAGAAGTGATGTAGTAGTGATGCAGTTGTAATGTAGTAGTGATGCAGAAGTGATGTCGAAGTGATGTAGTAGTGATGCAGAAGTGATGCAGTAGTGATGCAGTTGTAATGTAGTAGTGATGCAGAAGTGATGTAGTAGTGATGTAGTAGTGATGTAGAAGTGATGTAGTAGTGATGCAGAAGTGATGCAGAAGTGATGCAGTAGTGATGTAGTGGTGATGTAGAAGTGATGTAGTAGTGATGCAGAAGTGATGCAGAAGTGATGTAGTAGTGATGTAGTAGTCACTGCATCTGATCACCACTGCATCATATCACTACTGCATCTGATCACCACTGCATCATATCACTACTGCATCTGATCACTACTGCATCATATCACTACTGCATCTGATCACCACTGCATCTGATCACCACTGCATCATATCACTACTGCATCTGATCACCACTGCATCATATCACTACTGCATCTGATCACCACTGCATCATATCACTACTGCATCTGATCACCACTGCATCTGATCACCACTGCATCTGATCACTACTGCATCATATCACTACTGCATCTGATCACCACTGCATCATATCACCACTGCATCTGATCACCACTGCATCATATCACTACTGCATCTGATCACCACTGCATCTGATCACTACTGCATCTGATCACTACTGCATCTGATCACCACTGCATCATATCACCACTGCATCTGATCACCACTGCATCTGATCACTACTGCATCTGATCACTACTGCATCTGATCACCACTGCATCATATCACTACTGCATCTGATCACCACTGCATCATATCACTACTGCATCATATCACTACTGCATCTGATCACTACTGCATCTGATCACCACTGCAGCTGATCGCTGCTGCACCTCCATAAATCAGTTATTACATTTTTGATGTTTGAACGGTAAATGTTGAAAAAAGTCTCAGTTTTTCACTCATGTCGTGAAAAGTTTGTTTTTGGACAGGTTTTAATGAGATGTAGAATAAAGTGATTCTGATGAAATATCAATGTTTTAAGACCAGATCTGGTTATGGTTTGTTTTTCTGACAGAGGTGTTTGTTGCACATGTTGTGTTCAAGGACTGTCAGAAATTTGAAGAAGATCCAGTGATCATTTCTGTTGTTACAGTTTCTGGCTGATAAACAGGATAATTTTGGTCATTTCTAAAGAAAACATACCTTCTAAACCTGCTCACATGTTTCCTTTAAAAAACTCCAAAATTTGGAGGATAGATCATCTTGTTTTCTTTAACATCTGCAGTAAAATAAATACAAAATACGACCATTTCAATCTGTAAGCCCCTCCCTTGAGCCAAAACAGGGATCAAAACATCACAAATAAGTAAGGAACTGTCCCTTACATTCACAGCACCGGAAGCAGCCTCTGTTATCTTTCTGAGTTTATGAGTATGAATCGACTTGACTTGATTCTCTCCACAGTGACTTGGGACTTAAAGGTTAAGACTTGTTTGTGACTTCCTCAGGTTCGGTCTGTCTGTTTCCATGTCAACAACTGGAGGTGATGTTTTCGTTGTGAAGCACTGTGAGACGCTTCAATTCACTAATAAACTGTAATATTATAATAATAATAATAATTATTATTATTATTATTATTGTTATTGTTGTTATTATTGTTATCAACTTAAACTTCCATACAGTCACTGCAGCACTTCACTTATACCACAGTAACTGTACACTGTAGTGCAGTGAAGTATTAGTACCTGTACAGGTGTTACTAGTAGTTGTACTGCAGTGACAGATGTTTAACATCATGCTAACTGTGTGCTAACTCATGTGCAGTCGGACTCACGTGCAGGTCGGGATCTACGGGTGACGGTGCGGGTCAGCTGATCAGTGCTGATTATTGATTGATTGTTGTCATTATTAGCTGTGATTAATGTGGTGCTAAAACTCTGAGCTAACTGCTAAGATCCGGGACAAGAAGTCGGCTAAGCTACATGCTAACTGCCGTGAGCGGAAGTGACGCGCTCATTAATTAAACTACGGACAGTGTGTAGTTTGACTCGGGAGCGGCTCAGTGACAGAAACAAGATGAAAGTCAAACTTACTGTTCAGCGTTGAAACCTCATATCACACAGCGTTAGCCTGGAGGCTAATCAGGCTAATCTGTTCCTGCTTCTGCTCCTCGGCTTCTTCTCTGGTTCTGACGCAGCAGTGACGCGGCAGTGACGCTCCGCTGCCTCCTGCTGGTCCCTGCTGGTCACTACGTGTTTCCATCTGTGATGGGAAAATTCACAGTTTTCATAGAAAAGAGGAGAAAGTGGTTTGTCTTATCAATCTGATCTTAATGTTGTAAAAAAAAAAAACAGACAGAGAGAGAGAAACAGAGAGTTCTGTATAAGAGCAGGACTGTGTGTCGGCGTCACTCTGCAGCTGTACGGAAACACATCCAATGACATCACCCAGATGTGCCGATCACCAGGACGAGGTCAGCTCCTGATCCCTGCTGCTGTCAGACAGCCTCAGGTCGCAGAGGCAGGACGGGATACGGTGTAGGTGTTATAACACACTGAACATGATGACTCACACAGATGTGCTGATCATGACAACTCTCATAGTAGATTATTGTCTGCTGGCACACAGGTGGAGGTGCAGCCTGTGCTGAATGAAACATGAAAACAATTAACAGTTCATTTCAGGTGGCGATGTGTTCATGTGACACTGTAAATGATATCACCTGAACAAATCCTGTTGGTAACATGTCATATTACTTTGTTACTGTAACACGTGACAAAAGTATCAAACACACACACACACCCCGACACTGTAATCAGCTCCATGTTCTTTATATTAAATACAAGAGTGTGACAAAATAAAAGCATGGAACAGAACCAGAAACAAAGAGAAAAGCTGAGAATTTTAGTAAATTAAAATTCAACCTTTACTTTAACTCAGGATGACATGGAGGTAAAGACTCGTTTATAATGTAGCCGAGTAAAACAATATGAAATAAAAACACTTAGACACAGAAAATAAAAACCCAAAGAGAAACTGACATAAAATCAGCAACAAGAAGTAAAAAGCATTAAAACCACAATTAAAAATGTAAAAAGAAAGAATAATAAAATGCATCAATGATGAAAAAAACAAACCTCAAAGTAAAGTATGATGTCATTAAATATTTAAATTGCTCTGCATGTTGTTCCAGCAGCAGACTGGGATCCAGTCACTAAGGTTGGTAAAGAACGAATTGAGCTGATGTCAGAAGGTAAAAGACCAGTAAGAGCTTTATGAATAAATGAAACCCAGTGTCCTTACGTCTCACACTGACACAGGCCCACACAGCCTCAGCAGGCAGATCACAGGGATGAATCTGAAGACAGACTGAGAGTCAGAGTCCAGCGGACGTCTAAAATATCACCATCATCTAAGACTGATTAAAAAAAGTTCCCTCAACAAGAAAGAAGAGTCTGTCTCTATATAAGAATCCAGTGTTTATTCATAATAAAGGCACCAGCTCAGAAACATGACATTTAACTGCAGGTTAACACCAAGGCTCTGATCCTCTGTGAGTCGTATGACAAAGTGAAGACAGTGTTAATGTGTCGGTGTCTCACATCTGTCGGATCACAGGGCATGAAAATGTTCTTCAGTCAAAAAGCAGAAAGTAAAAAGTTCAGATTTCTTTCACGTCACTGTACAAACATACAACGAAATGCAGGTGCACTCAAAGATCGGGCTCATATATGAAAATAAGTCATAATGAAAACAAAAATAAATAAAGTCTCAAATCCATCACATTTTACACATTTGTACAAATAACTCATTGACTCACTGCCAGTGTGGACACTTACACTGGGAGTTACAAAAGACCTGTGATGTGCTCTGATCGACCTGCAGGGTTTTCTCAAGGGCGACAGTTCAAACCATCACGTCATCACTGTGACCTCGTCACATGTCCACGTTTGGTCATGGACTTTCCACGTCCACATATGGCGTCCAAGGTACCCTGGGTGTGTTGGTTGTTGACGTTCTGGGACACCGTGTCAACTTCAGCCTGTTACATGCATTGTCTGTTTTCAAAATACACTTCTGTTTTCACAGGAAATGTACAGTTTGATACAGTCTCTTTCAAAATAAAAGCACTACGTCGGTACAACACCACCAACTGATGTTTGTTTCCTTCAACAACACACACGTGGTTACGTTTAGCCGACACACATGGAACATTTAACACTTGAAACAGGAGTAACAACAGATGAAGGAAACTGACTGGAACAAAATAGAAATTTCGGCGACAGGCACCACCTGAGTTTTATTTCTGTTGTATTTGAGTTAACTTGTGTTTGATACTTTTGCACCGTGCAGAAATGTTCTGTAAGTAAGAGAAGTTAACTGTTGTCCTCTCCACGAAGTATAAAATACCATTTTGTGTCCAACTAAAAGTTTGTGATGCGACTTTCTCTTCAGCTGTTTGGATGGATGTGAGGTTTGTCTTT
>NC_064766.1:42465099-42612599 GCF_011397635.1 Epinephelus fuscoguttatus
AGTTCTCCTGCCTCGTTAAAGAACTCGCTGCTCTGCTCAAGAACCTGGTGAGTCAGGCGATCGATCAATCAATCAGTCAATCAGCTGAGAGTGTTTGAATGAGGTCAAATCAGTGTGTGTGTTTTCAGCTGCAGAGTTTGAGTCATAACGTCGTCTTCACTCTGGACTCGCTGTTAAAAGGCGACCTGAGAGGAGTCAAAGGGGTGAGCGGCCGGCCTGTCTCCACTCCTCTTTATTACATCTGATTATTTTAAAATGAGATAAAATGTCAAATGTATCTTCAGGTGAAACTTTGTTTACTTCACTGTCACTTTGTTTTTTCTGTTTCAGGATCTGAAGAAACCGTTTGATAAAGCCTGGAGGGACTACGAGACGAAGTTGTGAGTTGGTTTAAATCTGACTTTAACCTCCTGAGACCTGAGGAGTCCTCACATGAGGACGTCACATGAGGACGTCACATTCTGGGTTTACTGGACCTTATACTTCATCCTGCTTCACTCAGGCCTGTTGTCCTCGATCGTGGACACTTTCTGTCCCATCTAGTGGCAGTGACACCACAACACACTAATCCATGTAAAAACAAGATAACCACCATCTCTGCTGAGTCAGACTGCGGCCGACCTGGAGACAGACATGGACAAAACCTGATCGCATGTTAGGGTCCAAACTTAATTTATGATTAATAAAGTTTGTAGTTTGATATGACGACAAATTTGATCAGTGTTAGCAACAATAACAAGACGCTGTTAATTAGGTAGAACTCGTTTGAGAACATGGGACTTTATTATGTCCTCACATGAGGACATCGTTTTTTTCTAAATCTACTTCCTGTTAAAAGACAGTGTTTAGTCTTTTGACACTGATCAGGTCGAACTGAGACCTTACAAATACAAGCCGAACAGGAAGTGGAGTGTCAGGAGGCTGTGACAGGTGTAGCAGGTGTGTGTTCCCCTCACCTGTAGTAAAGGTGACAGGATGAGACGGCTGCAGTGAATGAAAACATGAATGTAAAATTAAGGAGGAGCTCAAATGGAGCCCTGAGGGACGCCAGCAGCTCTCAGATAACGATGGTACAATGTAGATAAAACATTTGTCAGTTTTTTACACCATGAGCCCGCTCTCTGTCTCTGTGGGACATAAACAGGATATGATGTAATGTTAATGTGCAGAACTGATGATGTCATGTCAACTGGTGATGCTATCCACAAAGGGGTGATGCTGTTTACTGCTGGTGATGACCAGGTGTTCATAGTGATCAAACCATGTAGCTACAACTTCCTGCTCTGTCAGGTGATGTCACTGGACCCAGAAAGTTTTTGTCCCATTGACTCACATCATGAAAGAGACGTCTGTGGACACATTTATCCACGAGGCATCTCTCCTCACTGTCAGGATTTAATCCACCTGGTCCGATAACGTTTGGGACGTTTAAGTCTCAGGATTATTTTATTCCGAGAATGAAGATGTAAAGATCAACGAGATGTAATTTCTTTATCTCGACCATTTGTCTTTCATGGTTTTAAATCTAGTTGTTAAACTGACAAGAGTGAGATGTCGTGGTTCTGTTCGCTGCAGAGCTCTGAGTCAGTCTCAGGTGAAGTCACTGATAGAGGCTGTTACCTGAGGACGTGACGAACAGGTGTGACTGACAGCTTTTTATTGTCTGTTTTTCAGCACGAAGATCGAGAAGGAGAAGAGAGAGCACGCCAAACAACACGGGATGATCCGGACAGAAATCACCGGAGCTGAGATTGCTGAGGAGATGGAGAAAGAGAGGAGACTGTTCCAGCTGCAGATGTGTGAGGTACACAGAGGCCCAATTCCAATCCGATCCCTTACAGACTCACTGACTTAGAGGTGCGTTCATGTGAAGTGCGTGAGTGTGTGAGGGCTGTCCCACTGTCAAATCGTCAAGTCAGTGAGTCAGTGAGTGAGCCCTTTATGCCCCCTTACCGTAGGTCAGCATCGATGCGGACTTACAGTAAGGAAATTACCCACAGTTCATAGCGTTGTGACGTCAAATACAGGGGTTGCCCTCGGAACACCGGAAGTGTTATAAAAACCTGTAAACAAATAAACACGGTCAGCAGATCTGCAAACAGTAATGATATAGATATAGATATAGATATAGATATATAAGATAGATATCACTGTATCACTTACAACACTTTTGATGCTAGTTTAGAAAAAACATGCATATGGTAAAAACACAGTAAATTCATTATTCCAAACTTACCTCTGGCCCATTTTGCAACACAAGTGCTTGGATAAGGACTGACTGATCAGGGAGTCTATCCCTCACACGCCTTGTGCGTGCTGACAATAGCCGATAAATGATCACGCCCAGAGCCGCCAGTGTCAACAACATTTTGTAGAGAGGGGGATAAGTGCTGGAGCCTTTCAGACTCTCACACTCAATTACTTACAGCTGACGTCAGTTAAGTCAGTGAGGGTTCAGGGCTCGAGTCTTTAGGGGCCGGATTGGAATTGGGCCAGAGTCCTGACAGCAGCAGCGATGGCGCCACCCTCAGGCTGCAGGTGTGACTAACAGCTGAGTGTCTTTGTGTCCAACAGTATCTGATCAAAGTCAACGAGATTAAAACCAAGAAGGGGGTGGACCTGCTGCAGAACCTCATCAAGTATTACCACGCTCAGTGCAAGTAAGAACCATCACTTCAGCCTCAGCTGTACGTCTGCACTTTATTTTGAAAAGTCTCTGAACCTCGTGTGATGACTTCCTGTCGACAGTTTTTTTCAGGATGGGTTGAAAACAGTTGATAAACTGAAGCAGTACATCGAGAAACTGGCAGCCGACCTGTTCAATGTAAGAGCCTCGTATGTCCTGTTCTGACTAATCAGCTCAGGTGAGCTCTCAGGTGAGCCCACAGTGAGCTCTCAGGTGAGCTCTCAGGTGAGCCCACAGTGAGCTCTCAGGTGAGCTCTCAGGTGAGCCCACAGTGAGCTCTCAGGTGAGCCCACAGTGAGCTCTCAGGTGAGCTCTCAGGTGAGCTCTCAGGTGAGCCCACAGTGAGCTCTCAGGTGAGCTCTCAGGTGAGCCCACAGTGAGCTCTCAGGTGAGCTCTCAGGTGAGCTCTCAGGTGAGCCCACAGTGAGCTCTCAGGTGTGACCTGTCTCCACAGATCAAACAGAGTCAGGATGAGGAGAAGAAGCAGCTGACGGCTCTCAGAGATCTCATCAAGAGCTCCTTACAGCTGGACCAGAGGGAGGTACAACACCTGGGAGGGTGGGGGTGATGAGGTCACACAGCTGGACGCCAACATCGCTAGATGCTGATATTTGGTTGAATTTAGGTTGTGATGTCAGTAGGGATGGTTGAATACATTAGGGATGAAAATTAAAGCAACAACAGATGTAAAAACACACAGAGACAATTTGACATTTGATTTTAACAATTTTTTCAATCTTTTCCAATTCCTCGTTTTATTTAACGGAAGTGATCAGTGTAAGAGCGCTTGTCCTTTAAACGCAATTAAAAAAAAAGCTAACAAAATAAAAGAGGCCTGGTACATTCAGGCCCGTCAGTTTGTAGAACAGTTTTGAACAGTTAGAACAAGAGGCTGCACTGCAACGTGCAAATCACTCCTTCTTGTGGCTGCCTGTGCTTTCCCTGTCCTTGTGGCTGCAACTTGCGCTCTCTTCATCTAGTTCATTGCCAATTTAAAAACTACAACACCCATAATTCACGTAGGAACTGCTGCAGCCAATGTGCAGCCGGCGGGAGCTGCAGGACGACTCATCCACCATGATCAGTGTTTAATGTTTCATCAGGCGGTAACTCCTCCAGACTCTGCTCTGGTGTCATTTTTGGGACTATCAGGGCAGGATTCGTAATTTGGGACAACTGCTTGGATTTCGGGACTGTCCCGAATTTTTCAGGACATCTGGTCACCCGAGACGTCAGGTGACCAAATTTCAATGCCAAGACGTCTAATACCAACGTCAGTGTGACGTAGGGTAACAACATTTAGTTGTGAGGTATCAAAATCAAAACCCAACGACAGTATAACGTCCACATAACGTGAAATTCTAATGTTGTCATTTAAAATATGGGTCTGGGTGGAGTTTAGTTAAACTGAGTATAATGGGGTTTAATGGAGCTGGGAGGGACTTAAAATGGTGGAGTGGGGTTTATCAGCACACCTGTACAGAGCTGATAGGCTGATGCAATGAGGCGGGGTTTAACCACAGACTGTATAGATAATAGACCCAGCCACCGTAACGTGGACTCCTCAGCAGTGAGCATATTTCAGTGAGAGGGTGGAGCGTATTTTATTGAATGTTTATCTGTACAGAGACATGTAGCAGACATAAATGCCACACCACAGCATTTATAGCCTGAGCTAATGTGCAGTGCTCGTCCCTCGCTGGGCCTTAAGATACAAAAGACTCAGCAAAACACACGTGACAGTTTAGAGTCACATCAGTAACAGCAGAGACAGAACAAGACACAAACTGCAACACAGAATTAGCACCACAGAATAGGAAGCACCAAATTATTTATGACTGCATCACTGATTCTTATTCAAAAAGTGTTTCAGTTTGAGTTTAAAGTGATCGAAATCAGGATCCAGTTTAAATTCTGAAGGTAAAGAATTCCGCAGGCAGAATTGTCCAAATGTGGATTTACACAGGTGAACCTGACAGTTCCTGAGCCTGAAGCTCTGAGTGGACCCACGAGGTCACTGAGCACCTGGGGAGCTAGGCGTTTATGGATGAGTTTGAAATTAATGAAATCATCAAAACTCAGGATGTTTAGTTTCTGAAGAACGTGGCAATGATGTGCTCTTATTGGTTTTCTGTCCAAAATTTTAATTGCCCAATTATATCTCATCATAAGAGGCTTAATTTTTGTAGATGCTGCTTGTGACCAAGAGATTACACAGTAAGCTTAGCCTGATGCTAGCTGCTAGCTTTGTTAGCATGGTGCATTTACAGCTATGGTAAACTTTGATAATGCTAATGCTGATTTTGGCTAACTTAAAACAGACTTGAAAACAAAACGTGTCTGACACCTGACTTCTTCGAGGGTGTCTTTGTCCAATTATTTTCTGCTGTAAACATGTAACATGGCTGTCTGTGGGGACTGACACCCTCTGGTGGACATTAGAGGAACTGCTGTGTCGTCTGGAGGTCGCTCCTCAGACCTGGAGCGAGCTGATAGGCTGTGCTGTGGAGGGCGGGGTCAGGGCTGTGGTCTAATGTGATACACCTGACAGTTCTAAAAAAAACTGATAACATGATGAAGTGTATGTTTGAGTATGAACAGCTCACCTGTACCTGCCTCACTCAGCCAGTGACCTTTGACCTCTGTCTCTGTCTCTCTGTCGCCCTCTGACTGAAGTCCAGGAGAGTAAGTCAATCATTAGATATAATAATTAACCATCTGTTAATGACGCACGTCCCTGCTGACAGACAGACTGTTTCCTGTAGTATTTATACACATCCTGTTTGTTTGTTTGTTTGTTTGTGTGTTTGTCAGGACTCTCAGAGTAAACAGGGTGGGTACAGTATGCACCAGCTGCAGGGAAACAAGGAGTTTGGCAGTGAGAAGAGAGGATACCTGCTGAAGAAGAGTGACGGGTACGACTGTCTGATTATTCACCTGCACAGGGGTCAGCAGGATGTTCGACATGTGTGGACTGTAACAAAGCCCCTGTGGGCCCCTGTGGGCCCCTGTAGGCCCCTGTGGGCCCCTGTGGGCCCCTGTAGGCCCCTGTGGGCCCCTGTAGGCTCCTGTGGGCCCCTGTGGGCCCCTGTAGGCCCCTGTGGGCCCCTGTGCGCCCCTGTGGGCCCCTGTAGGCCCCTGTGCGCCCCTGTGGGCCCCTGTAGGCTCCTGTGGGCCCCTGTGGGCCCCTGTGGGCCCCTGTAGGCTCCTGTGGGCCCCTGTAGGCCCCTGTGCGCCCCTGTGGGCTCCTGTAGACTCCTGTGGGCCCCTGTACGCTCCTGTAGGCTCCTGTGGGCCCCTGTACGCTCCTGTGGGCCCCTGTTGGCTCCTGTGAGCCCCTGTTGGCTCCTGTGGGGCCCTGTTGGCTCCTGTGGGCCCCTGTACGCTCCTGTGGGCCCCTGTTGGCTCCTGTGAGCCCCTGTTGGCTCCTGTGGGGCCCTGTTGGCTCCTGTGGGCCCCTGTACGCTCCTGTGGGCCTCTGTAGGCTCCTGTGGGCCCCTGTACGCTCCTGTGGGCCCCTGGAGGCTCCTGTAGACTCCTGTGGGCCCCTGTACGCTCCTGTAGGCTCCTGTGGGCCCCTGTACGCTCCTGTAGGCCCCTGTAGGCTCCTGTGGGCCCCTGTAGGCTCCTGTGGGCCCCTGTACGCTCCTGTGGGCCCCTGTAGGCTCCTGTGGGCCCCTGTTGGCTCCTGTGGGCCCCTGTTGGCTCCTGTAGGCCCCTGTACGCTCCTGTAGGCCCCTGTACGCTCCTGTGGGCCCCTGTAGGCTCCTGTGGGCCCCTGTACGCCCCTGTAGGCTCCTGTAGGCCCCTGTAGGCTCCTGTGGGCCCCTGTTGGCTCCTGTGGGCCCCTGTAGGATCCTGTGGGCCCCTGTACGCTCCTGTGGGCCCCTGTAGGCTCCTGTGGGCCCCTGTAGGCTCCTGTAGGCCCCTGTAGGCTCCTGTAGGCCCCTCTAGGCTCCTGTGGGCCCCTGTTGGCTCCTGTGGGCCCCTGTTGGCTCCTGTGGGCCCCTGTAGGCTCCTGTGGGCCCCTGTAGGCTCCTGTGGGCCCCTGTACGCTCCTGTGGGCCCCTGTAGGCTCCTGTGGGCCCCTGTTGGCTCCTGTGGGCCCCTGTTGGCTCCTGTGGGCCCCTGTAGGCCCCTGTACGCTCCTGTGGGCCCCTGTTGGCTCCTGTGAGCCCCTGTTGGCTCCTGTGGGCCCCTGTTGGCTCCTGTAGGCCCCTGTACGCTCCTGTAGGCCCCTGTACGCTCCTGTGGGCCCCTGTAGGCTCCTGTGGGCCCCTGTATGCCCCTGTAGGCTCCTGTAGGCCCCTGTAGGCTCCTGTGGGCCCCTGTTGGCTCCTGTGGGCCCCTGTAGGATCCTGTGGGCCCCTGTACGCTCCTGTGGGCCCCTGTAGGCTCCTGTGGGCCCCTGTAGGCTCCTGTAGGCTCCTGTAGGCCCCTCTAGGCTCCTGTGGGCCCCTGTTGGCTCCTGTGGGCCCCTGTAGGATCCTGTGGGCCCCTGTACGCTCCTGTGGGCCCCTGTAGGCTCCTGTAGGCCCCTCTAGGCTCCTGTGGGCCCCTGTTGGCTCCTGTGGGCCCCTGTTGGCTCCTGTGGGCCCCTGTAGGCTCCTGTGGGCCCCTGTTGGCTCCTGTGGGCCCCTGTAGGCTCCTGTGGGCCCCTCTAGGCTCCTGTGGGCCCCTGTAGGTTTTGTTTCAGTCACACTCTGGTGACAAGTTTTCAGTCTGAAGCTTCAGTGTGTTTGTGTGTCCATCAGGCTGAGGAAGGTCTGGCAGAGGAGGAAATGTTCAGTGAAGAGCGGCTTCCTCACCATTGCTCATGCTACAGTAAGTACCACGTCTCCCATCATGCATTGCACCTATCAGCATCAGGACACAGCACCAGTGTTCAGTTTTAGCAGGCTGATAAACTAAAGATATCTCAGATTAATTTTCTCTGCGGTCACGTAGAGAACAATGTGTTTACAAATGGTCAACAGAGAGAACAACGACAAATCTGTACGTTACTCAACAAATCTGTACGTTACTTCAAAAAACTGTACGTTATTCGACAAATCTGTACGTTACTTAACAAATCTGTACTTTACTTAACAAATCTGTACGTTACTCCACAAATCTGTACGTTACTCAACAAATCTGTACGTTACTCCACAAATCTGTACGTTACTCCACAAATCTGTATGTTACTTAACAAATCTGTACGTTACTCCACAAATCTGTATGTTACTCCACAAATCTGTATGTTACTTAACAAATCTGTACGTTACTCCACAAATCTGTACGTTACTCCACAAATCTGTACGTTACTCCACAAATCTGTACGTTACTCCACAAATCTGTACGTTACTCCACAAATCTGTATGTTACTTAACAAATCTGTACGTTACTCCACAAATCTGTATGTTACTCAACAAATCTGTACGTTACTCCACAAATCTGTATGTTACTTAACAAATCTGTACGTTACTCCACAAATCTGTATGTTACTCAACAAATCTGTACGTTACTCCACAAATCTGTATGTTACTCCACAAATCTGTATGTTACTTAACAAATCTGTACGTTACTCCACAAATCTGTATGTTACTCAACAAATCTGTACGTTACTCCACAAATCTGTATGTTACTCAACAAATCTGTACGTTACTCCACAAATCTGTATGTTACTTAACAAATCTGTACGTTACTCCACAAATCTGTACGTTACTCAACAAATCTGTACGTTACTCCACAAATCTGTACGTTACTCAACAAATCTGTACGTTACTCCACAAATCTGTATGTTACTTAACAAATCTGTACGTTACTCCACAAATCTGTATGTTACTTCAAAAAACTGTACGTTATTCGACAAATCTGTACGTTACTCCACAAATCTGTACGTTACTCAACAAATCTGTACGTTACTCCACAAATCTGTACGTTACTTAACAAATCTGTACGTTACTCCACAAATCTGTATGTTACTTCAAAAAACTGTACGTTATTCGACAAATCTGTACTTTACTTAACAAATCTGTACGTTATTCGACAAATCTGTACTTTACTTAACAAATCTGTACGTTCCTCCACAAATCTAATATGTTACTTCAAAAAACTGTACGTTATTCGACAAATCTGTACTTTACTTAACAAATCTGTACGTTCCTCCACAAATCTGTATGTTATTTCACAAATCTGTACGTTATTCGACAAATCTGTACGTTACTCCACAAATCTGTACGTTACTTCACAAATCTGTACGTTACTCCACAAATCTGTACGTTATTTGACAAATCTGTACGTTCCTCCACAAATCTGTACGTTACTCTGTGACGTCATGTTAAATGAAAACACACAGCCTGCACTATAGTTCATATTTACAGACACAAAGTAAGATTTGAATTGAAATAATATAAAATAAAGTTGTCTCTCTGTCAGCTGATCGCTCTGACTGAAGCGGTGTGTTATTAAAGGACCAGTCCGTATTTTATTGAGGACTCAGTGACGATAACAGACTGAGGATGAATCAGAGCTGAAGACAGGAAACTCTCTGTCTGTCTGTCCGTCTGCTGATGCTGAGTCACATGATTAAATATTCAGCAGCTGATGTGGAGTCAGATTTCAGTGTCTCCTCTCAGCGTCCATCTAAACTGAACTCTTCAGGTTAAATTCTGATTCTGTTTACAGCTGCAGTGAGTCGAGTCAGATGGACAGAAACGTGAGACATCTGGTTTATTGACTGAAATCACCTGAAGATAAAAACTGTTTTGATTTTTATCAAAATCAATGCTCGTATAAATTTTTTTTTAAAACACAGTAAAACCAGTTAGAACAAGGAGACTGGTTCACTGCTGATGTGCTGTAAGATGACAAAGTCTGATGTTTAAAGGACTGACGGTTTATCCGTCTGTCTGTCTGTCTGTCTGTCCATGTGTCTGTCTGTCTGTCCATGTGTCTGTCAGGCTAACAGACAGCCTGTCAGACTGAACCTGCTCACCTGTCAGGTGAAACCCAGCGCAGAGGACAAGAAGTGCTTCGACCTGATCTCCCGTAGGTCTCGCTGACGATGATGATGGTGATGATGATGATGGTGATGATGATGATGGTGATGGTGATGATGATGACGATGATGATGATGATGATGGTGATGATGATGACGATGATGGTGATGATGATGATGGTGATGATGATGATGTCCTGTCCTGCAGATAATCGGACGTACCACTTTCAGGCTGAAGACGAGGCAGAGTTTGTCAGGTGAGACTGTGAAACATCTGAACATCTTCATCACCTGTGACACATCTGAGACTGTGTGTGTGTGTGTGTGTGTGTGTGTGTGTGTGTGTGTGTGCGCTGCAGTTGGGTGTCTGTGTTGACCAACAGTAAGGAGGAGGCCCTGAATGTGGCGTTTCAGGGCGGAGGTCAGAGCTCAGTGTGGAGTGTGGAGGAGGAGGAGCTTACCAAGAGCATCATTGACGAGGTGCTGCGGTCGCCAGGCAACGACATCTGCTGCGACTGTGGAGCTTCAGGTTGGTGTGTGTGTGTGTGTGTGTGGTCAGAGCCATGCTGGTGATGATGTCACCTGACGAACTTGTTGGTTGTTTAGATCCTCGCTGGATCTCCACTAACCTCGGTGTCCTGACCTGCATCGAATGTTCAGGGATTCACAGAGAGATGGGAGTCCATGTGTCCAGAATCCAGAGTCTGGAACTGGATAAACTGGGAACGTCTGAGCTGCTGGTAACCTCAGCTGTCTGTCTGTCTGTCTGTGTGTCTGTCTGTCTGTCTGTCTCTCTCTCTCTGTCCTTTCTGCATACATGACTACAATGGGTCGTGTGCTGATGACATCATAGGCGATAGAAACATGGGGCTGTGATTGGCAGCAGAGCCTCTTCACACACATCAAGTGTAAATAAACCCAATCAGTTGAGTCAGTCAGGCTCCAGAGAGAGAGACACGGGTCGTGACGCCTTCGCTACGATGAGGAAGTGAAAATGATGTGTGTCCTTCACAGCTGCCAGCCTCTGTGTGGACAGTCAGTTCATTACTTAACATTCATTAGAATTAACTTCTTGGCTTTGAACATCTCATGTTATTGTTGAGATCAACTGATATTAGCTAGCTGGCTAACGTTAGCTAGCTGGCTAACGTTAGCCATCTAACCTGTGATGAAGTGCGTTCCACAGACGTAACGCAGGTGTAGGGTCGAGTTCATAACTTTCACCTAACAGGGGGCGTGGCCATTGTGACGGCAGTGAGTGACGTTGCGTTGAAGTCATGTATCCCATCTCTTTGTTTACTCTCCTTACTTCCTGTCAGCTTGCCAGAAATGTTGGGAACTGTAGTTTTAATGACATCATGGAGGCCGGCCTATCATCTCTGTCCCTGAAGCCGACGGCGTCCAGCGACATGTGAGTGTCTGTATCAGTGAACGTGTCTCCGCCCAGGGAGGAGGCGACGTCTCGTGTCTCACCTGTTTCACCTGCTGCTCTCTGCAGGATGGTCAGGAAGGAGTTCATCAACGCCAAATACATCGACCGCAAGTTCGTCAGGCGCACCGTCTCCATGGTGACCAGCAGGCTGAACGAGGTGTACGAAGCGGTGCGATCCAGAGACCTGCTGTCAATCATCCAGCTGTATGCTGAGGGGGTGGAGCTTCTGCAGCCCTTACCTGAACCAGGGAAGGTGTGTTAAACATGAACCCTGTCGGTCGTCACCTCCACCTGAACGTTTCGCTGCGTTCACAGACGGTAACAGTACAACCTTCATTATCACCGAGTCGCTGTTCAAGTGTTCGTTAACGTAGTGATGTCATCATCATCTTCCTGCCAGAAAGCAGCTGGACTGAGCGTTAGCTGAAGTCTGAATTAGATCATGAGATATTTATATTTCTGATCCGTCATGTTTCACCACCACATGTCGTCTGAACGTAAAGCTAGCATAGCTTCAGCTAACTGAACACAGCTGGAAACAAAACATCTTCAGTTGGAAGCTTCATGCCAGCAGCATGATGTCATGTTCACACTAGGAGCAGTGGAAACTGGAGACATGAAGCTACAAACTGACGCGCAACAAATCAGAGCTCAACTGTCTTCAGCGCTCCAATGATGCAGCGAAGCATCGGCCAATCAGATGTCTTTGTTTCCAGCTGTGGTTATTCAGCTCAGTTAGCTGAAGCTATGCTAGCTTTCTGTGCACACAGGGACAGAACATGGCGGCAAAATGTGGCGTTGAAATGAGGAGATATTTTCCTGATGAAATAAAAACCTTTAATCGAGGTGATTTGTGGCGGCAAGCAGGAGCATGTGACACGTGACGAGCCTGTGACATCATAACTACGTTAACAAGTGACTGAGCAACACTTCAACAGCGACACTGATGATGCAGCTGGTCACACTGCTGCTGTGTCACAGTGTGAGCGCAGTGTTAGACGTGTCAGTCAGAGGTCAGAGGTCAGCGGGTGGTTCCTCTGTGTTTGTCTGTGACCGGGAGGATTCAGGAGGAAGTAGCTGCTCTCAGCTTCCTGTGGAAAAGAGACGGCGCTGAAACTGTGTCTGAGACCTCCTCTCCCTCCTCTTCCTCCTCTTCCTCCTCTCCTCCTCTTCTTCCTGCCTCTCACTATAATCAGACCGTGGCGAGGCAGCAACAGCCAATCAGAGGTGAGGACGCAGCTGTCTGTCATGTGCGTCACAGCTGATCCAGTTTCTCTCCTCAGAAGTTTTCACAAACGTATTTTACTGTGAAAGGAGAGCGTCCATCGGGCCGGAGGGCAGAGCTTCGTTGAACTGTCTCCAACATGGCAGCCAGGTCACAAACAGCTAAACATTAAAATGTGTTTGTGACTCAGAGAAACTGGAAATGCAGGAACAGAACCTTTTTTCAGATTCCATTCTCCACGTCGGCGCCAGCCACAGATGGGGCGTTACGTCCGTCCTGTGATATAAACATATTTAACATATTTGAAACAATCAGCCAAAAACGATGAATAAACAAAATTTTTCCAGAATATTTTGGAAAGTCCAGACCTCTGAGTATTTGATCAGCTGCGTCACACTCCTCTGCTCTGAATGGTTGTTTTCAGTCACATGTAGCGAGGACATTAGAAAAGACACACACACACACACACACACACACACACACACACACACACACACACACACACACAGGTCGGCTGAGTTCGGTTTGATGTTTTGTGGTTTTGTGTTCAGGAATCAGGAGAGACGGCGTTACATCACTGTGTGCAGACAGCTGACCCCTCCTCCCTCCACCTGGTCGACTTCTTGGTTCAAAACAGGTATGAAACTGTGTGTGTGTGTGTGTGTGTGTGTGCAGCATAACGACTGGAGACAGGAGGAAACTGTTAGTCTATCATGTCTCTCCATGTTGTAAACTCTGGGGGCGGGGCCTCTAAATCCAGAACATATCAGGGCGGGATCATTAAATGTCGGCCACATTTGTCAACAGCAGATCGCGCACACGCCATGACATGAGAACGTTTCATGACTGAACTCTGCCGTTAGACTGATAAATGAGGACCAGTGTGTGTGTTAATGTGTCTGTCTGTCTGTCTGTCTGTCTGCAGTGGTAACCTGGATGGACAGACGGATGGAGGAAACACAGCTCTGCATTACTGCTGTCTGTACAACAAGTCAGAGTGTGTGAAGCTGCTGTTGAGAGGAAAACCTGACATCACCATCAGTGAGTACTCTCACTTCTCCAAGTCCAGGACTGTTAGACTAGCTTAGCACAAAGACTGGAGGCAGGGGGAAACTGTTAACAAACTTCCTGTGTCTCGTGTCTTCTCAGCCAATCAGAATGGAGAGACAGCTCTGGACATCGCCCAAAGACTGAAGAACTCTCAGTGTGAAGAACTGGTAGGAAACATGACTTGAACCAATCAACAACATGTAAACATGTGCTGGCCAATCAGATGAGAATTCCCCATTTTGTAATTGGTTGGTCCACAGATATTGGTAAAAAAAAAAATCTGTCCATGTGACCTTCATTTTACAAAATATCTCTGTCGACGCCAGAACATGAAACTGACTCCAGAGCACAGTGGCATTAGCGGTCTCCAGCAGTCCACCTCGTCTCAAAGACTGTGAAGACGTTAATGTTAGCTTTTTAAAACTTGTCAGGAGATCTCCTCACCGCTGACTCCTGTTCAGTGTAAGGACGAAGGAGCTCACTCAGACATACGAGAACATTTTCTCCCACTCCTCACTGACAACATACTCTGGAAAGTGTCCCACCATCTGCTGGTTCCACCGGTCTTGATCCAAAACCCTCGGTTCTGGTGAACTTTAAACCGCTGAGGTGGAGCAGAAGCATCCGGCGCAGCAGACACCTCTGTTTGATCATTCATTAAATAAAGCTGCAGTGATCGGACCAAACAGTGACACAACATTAGTGAACCAGTTGTCTGCTGTTTCCAGAGTGTGATGATTACAGAGAGGAACCATGGACGTGATCCATTTAGAAAAATCGGCACCTGAGAAGGCGTTTTCAGGAATTTCTATTTTGAGTGACCCAAAGTTCTGTTTGTCTGGACGACGACAGGACCCCCCCCCCCCCTCCCCCAGCTGACTTCTCTGTTCTGTCTGTTATGATCTGTATAACAAACATGATGTAATCATCACTTGTAGTGTGCTGATGTCACGGGAGCGCTGGTCATAGCTGTGGCCAGAAGCATGATGTTTTTGCGTTGTCCATCCATATTTCCCATTCTGGTGTACATGATATCTGGACATGTTCTTCCCGTGTCAGCGTGGGTTTCCTCCAGGTGCTCTGACATGTTCTCCCCGTGTCAGCGTGGGTTTCCTCCAGGTGCTCCGACATGTTCTTCCCGTGTCAGCGTGGGTTTCCTCCAGGTGCCCCGACATGTTCTCCCCGTGTCAGCGTGGGTTTCCTCCAGGTGCTCCCACATGTTCTCCCCGTGTCAGCGTGGGTTTCCTCCAGGTGCTCTGACATGTTCTCCCTGTGTCAGCGTGGGTTTCCTCCAGGTGCTCTGACATGTTCTACCTGTGTCAGCGTGGGTTTCCTCCAGGTGCTCTGACATGTTCTTCCCGTGTCAGCGTGGGTTTCCTCCAGGTGCTCTGACATGTTCTCCCCGTGTCAGCGTGGGTTTCCTCCAGGTGCTCTGACATGTTCTCCCTGTGTCAGCGTGGGTTTCCTCCAGGTGCTCTGACATGTTCTCCCTGTGTCAGCGTGGGTTTCCTCCAGGTGCTCCCACATGTTCTCCCGTGTCCGCCTGGGGGTCCTCCAGATGCTCCGACATGTTCTCCCTTGTCAGTGTGGGTTTCCTCCAGGTGCTCTGACATGTTCTCCCTGTGTCAGCGTGGGTTTCCTCCAGATGCTCCGACATGTTCTCCCTGTGTCAGCGTGGGTTTCCTCCAGGTGCTCCGACATGTTCTCCCCGTGTCAGCGTGGGTTTCCCCCAGGTGCTCCGACATGTTCTCCCCGTGTCAGCGCGGGTTTCCTCCAGGTGCTCTGACATGTTCTCCCCGTGTCAGCGCGGGTTTCCTCCAGGTGCTCCCACATGTTCTCCCCGTGTCAGCGTGGGTTTCCTCCAGATGCTCCGACATGTTCTCCCTGTGTCAGCGTGGGTTTCCTCCAGGTGCTCTGACATGTTCTCCCTGTGTCAGCGTGGGTTTCCTCCAGGTGCTCTGACATGTTCTCCCTGTGTCAGCGTGGGTTTCCTCCAGGTGCTCTGACATGTTCTACCCGTGTCAGCGTGGGTTTCCTCCAGGTGCTCTGACATGTTCTCCCTGTGTCAGCGTGGGTTTCCTCCAAGTGCTCTGACATGTTCTTCCCGTGTCAGCGTGGGTTTCCTCCAGGTGCTCTGACATGTTCTCCCCGTGTCAGCGTGGGTTTCCTCCAGGTGCTCTGACATGTTCTCCCCGTGTCAGCGTGGGTTTCCTCCAGATGCTCCGACATGTTCTCCCTGTGTCAGCGTGGGTTTCCTCCAAGTGCTCTGACATGTTCTCCCCGTGTCAGCGTGGGTTTCCTCCAGGTGCTCTGACATGTTCTCCCCGTGTCGGCGTGGGTTTCCTCCAGGTGCTCTGACATGTTCTCCCCGTGTCAGCGTGGGTTTCCTCCAGGTGCTCCAGCTTCCTCCCACAGTCCAAAGACATGCAGGTTAATTGGTGACTCTAAATTGTCCGTAGGTGTGAATGTGAGTGTGAATGGTTGTCTGTCTCTATGTGTCAGCCCTGTGATAGTCTGGCGACCTGTCCAGGGTGAACCCTGCCTCTCACCCAGTGTCAGCTGGGATAGGCTCCACCCCCTGTGACCCCTAACAGGATTAGCGGTTACAGAAAATGAATGAATGAATCAAGCTCAAAGGTCAGTGTGACCTCACAAAACAATGTTTTTGTCCATAACTGAAGAATTCATTCACTAATTCTGACCAAACTTGACACAAATGTCTAACAGGATAAAATAATCAAGGTCAAAAGGTCAAGGGTCAGCTTGACTGTGACATCATCATGTTTTCACGTCATATCTCAGGAACAGAAGGGGAGACATTTGGTCAGACATAGACATATATACATAGACGCCGCATCGACTGCCTGAGCGCGTACTCGCCGGCCGCCATCTTGGATGGGTCTCGCTTCGCCTCCACAGTGCATTCACTTCTATTGAAGAAGGAGCTGTATGCACAAGTAAAATAGAATAACTCACTGAATTTTCAACTGATTTTCACACGGTTTGGTTTGTTACAAACGGCACACATGTAGTTATGATACAGGATGCTTTCGTACATTAAAAATGTGGGATTTCATGCTTTAATACTTCCTGCAGATAGCAACAGCATGTTATTTAGGTCACAACACAGTTATTTTATTCACCTCAACCCCAGAGTGGGATGGATATATATATATATATATATATATACTGTATCTGTACTGTATCTGTATATGGGATTTCATGCTTTAATACTTCCTGCAGATAGCAACAGCATGTTATTTAGGTCACAACACAGTGCTTTCATTCACCTCAACCCCAGAGTGGGATATATATATATATACTGTATATAGATATATAGAAATGTATTAATATGTTTTAATAAAGAAAAAGCTCTATTGTTGATTGAGTTTATTTCTCACACACACCCACTCTCTTTTATACCCACAGCCATCAGACCTAATAATTCGTTGTTAAATAGATGATCTTACAGACTTCTTTGAAATTTCCTTTGGGGATTAATAAAGTTCTTTTTATTCTTATTACACTGACTGCTGTGATCCCTCAAAAGTAGTAAAAAAACATTTTCAATATTTACATAAACACTGAAATTAATTTTGGTATTGGTATTATAACTATGAAAATGGGACTGTGGTCAAGATAATTTGAAAAAAGATACAGAAGGATGAGCAGCAGGGGATATTTGCAGCACAGCTGGTGGAAAAGTGAATATGTGCACAAAGGTGTGCTAGGCAAGGCAAGTTTATTTGTATAGCACAATTCAACACAAGGTAATTCAAAGTGCTTTACAGAGACATTAAAAGCAACAAGACACAATTTAAAACAATAAAAACAGTCGATTGAAAAGGGAAACAGAAATTGAGAATGATAGTGATAATAATAAAATACAGTAACATAAAAACAGGCTCAATACATTGAACAGTCAGGATAAGAAAAGAAGTAGAATAATAAAAGGCATAAATCAGCAGTGTGTAGTTAAAAAGTACGGGCAGTAGAATACAGCAGGTAAGTATTTAATCTAAGAGTACGCTTCAGTAAACAATAGTGTTTTTAGCCCTGATTTAAAGGAGCTGACAGTTTGAGCAGACCTCAGATCTACATATTATGCTATACATAATATGCTATACTGTGTTTTGTATTGTGTATATGGTGTTTATACAGTATGTTTAGTACAGGCCAAAAGTTTGGACACACCTTCTCATTCAATGCGTTTTCTTTATTTTCATGACTATTTACATTGTAGATTCTCACTGAAGGCATCAAAACTATGAATGAACACATGTGGAGTTATGTACTTAACAAAAAAAGGTGAAATAACTGAAAACATGTTTTATATTCTAGTTTCTTCAAAATAGCCACCCTTTGCTCTGATTACTGCTTTGCACACTCTTGGCATTCTCTCCATGAGCTTCAAGAGGTAGTCACCTGAAATGGTTTTCCAACAGTCTTGAAGGAGTTCCCAGAGGTGTTTAGCACTTGTTGGCCCCTTTGCCTTCACTCTGCGGTCCAGCTCACCCCAAACCATCTCCATTGGGTTCAGGTCCGGTGACTGTGGAGGCCAGGTCATCTGCCGCAGCACTCCATCACTCTCCTTCTTGGTCAAATAGCCCTTACACAGCCTGGAGGTGTGTTTGGGGTCATTGTCCTGTTGAAAAATAAATGATCTTCCAACTAAACGCAAACCGGATGGGATGGCATGTCGCTGCAGGATGCTGTGGTAGCCATGCTGGTTCAGTGTGCCTTCAATTTTGAATAAATCCCCAACAGTGTCACCAGCAAAACACCCCCACACCATCACACCTCCTCCTCCATGCTTCACAGTGGGAACCAGGCATGTGGAATCCATCCGTTCACCTTTTCTGCGTCTCACAAAGACACGGCGGTTGGAACCAAAGATCTCAAATTTGGACTCATCAGACCAAAGCACAGATTTCCACTGGTCTAATGTCCATTCCTTGTGTTTCTTGGCCCAAACAAATCTCTTCTGCTTGTTGCCTCTCCTTAGCAGTGGTTTCCTAGCAGCTATTTGACCATGAAGGCCTGATTCGAGCAGTCTCCTCTTAACAGTTGTTCTAGAGATGGGTCTGCTGCTAGAACTCTGTGTGGCATTCATCTGGTCTCTGATCTGAGCTGCTGTTAACTTGCGATTTCTGAGGCTGGTGACTTGGATGAACTTATCCTCAGAAGCAGAGGTGACTCTTGGTCTTCCTTTCCTGGGTCGGTCCTCATGTGTGCCAGTTTCGTTGTAGCGCTTGATGGTTTTGCGACTCCACTTGGGGACACATTTAAAGTTTTTGCAATTTTCGGACTGACTGACCTTCATTTCTTAAAGTAATGATGGCCACTGGTTTTTCTTTAGTTAGCTGATTGGTTCTTGCCATAATATGAATTTTAACAGTTGTCCAATAGGGCTGTCGGCTGTGTATTAACCTGACTTCTGCACAACACAACTGATGGTCCCAACCCCATTGATAAAGCAAGAAATTCCACTAATTAACCCTGATAAGGCACACCTGTGAAGTGGAAACCATTTCAGGTGACTACCTCTTGAAGCTCATGGAGAGAATGCCAAGAGTGTGCAAAGCAGTAATCAGAGCAAAGGGTGGCTATTTTGAAGAAACTAGAATATAAAACATGTTTTCAGTTATTTCACCTTTTTTGTTAAGTACATAACTCCACATGTGTTCATTCATAGTTTTGATGCCTTCAGTGAGAATCTACAATGTAAATAGTTATGAAAATAAAGAAAACGCATTGAATGAGAAGGTGTGTCCAAACTTTTGGCCTGTACTGTATATATATATATATATATATATATATATATATATGTATGTATATATATGTATATATATATGTATGTATGTATGTATATATATGTGTATGTATGTATGTATGTATATATGTGTATATATATACATACATATATATGTATATATATATGTATATATATATATATAAATATATATATATACATATATATATATATATATATATATATGTATATATATATATATATATCCATCCCACTCTGGGGTTGAGGTGAATAAAATAACTGTGTTGTGTCCTAAATAACATGCTGTTGCTATCTGCAGGAAGTATTAAAGCATGAAATCCCGTATTTTTAATGCACGAAAGCATCCTGTATCATAACTACATGTGTGCCGTTTGTAACAAACCAAACCGCGTGAAAATCAGTTAAAAATTCAGTGAGTTATTCTATTTTACTTGTGCATACAGATCCTTCTTCAATAGAAGTGAATGCACTGTGGAGGCGAAGCGAGACCCATCCAAGATGGCGGCCGGCGAGGACGTCGGCTCCAATAGGCAGCGGCAGTCAATGCGACGTCTATGTATATACGTCTATGTGGTCAGATACTGAATTGGTGACTCTGGGAGGGGGCTGATTTTACCAATAGAGAAAGACCTTGGTGAAGGAGTGGGCGGAGTCTGCTGTAGATTCTAACAGTGAAGATGTATTTTAGAGCCACTGATATGAAGCTGTTGTGTCACTGAATGGAAGATGAACACTTCCTGTCTGTCTCCCAGCTGGTGGAGGCGGTGTCCGGCAGGTTTAACCCTCACGTTCACGTTGAATACGACTGGAACCTCCAACTGGACGAACTGGACGAGAGCGACGACGAACTGGACAATAAGGTAACACCAAACAAACTGATGAATGACTGATGGTCTGTTGTTTATGACCTCCTGCTTCATGTTCTGGTGCTCCTCCTCCTGCAGCCCAGTCCAGTGAAGAAGGAGCGCTCCCTCCGTCCTCAGAGTTTCTGTCCGTCCTCCAGTCTGTCCTCGCAGGAGAAGCTCTCTCTGCCAGCTTCCTTTGTTCCTCTTCACAGGGACAAGCAGCGTCTCTCCTACGGGGCGTTCGCCGAACCCGTCGACAGCACCTCCGCTGACACGCCTCCGTCCCCAGGGCCTGACACCTCAGGACCTTCACCTGCTGCCAGGAGCCATGGCAGAGGTAAGACAAGGTGGTCTCAAACAAGGGGGGAGGAGCCAGGGGAGAGATTAGGGGAGGAGGAGGCATTGATGTTTTTTGGGTTTGTGTTCCAGCATCCCTTGATGTTAGTGAGCACGTCCTCCTCGTCACTGTGAACCAAAGAACCGTTCAGTGTCATGTTATCTGTACTGTTGGTTCCTCCCCCAGGCCCTGTCACCGGCCCGCCCACCTCCCTGCCCCTCACGTCCCACATCAGTGGAGGAGGAGGAAGCTCCACCCTGAAGAAGAGACCCCCTCCCCCTCCACCTGGACACAAGCGCGCCCTGTCTGACCCTCCCAGCCCAGTCCTGCAGGGAGTCGCAGGTAAAGGTAAGACTGCCTCTGTAGCACAGCACAACCCAAAACCCATCTGACCTCTGACCTCTGAGCACATTGCGTCCAACCAGGAAGTGAGCTGACCCCCCCACTGGGAAACAGGACACCACCTGCCAACAAGTTTGAGAGAATCCAGCAGCAGCAGAGGTATTTATACTTTCTATCCTCAGAGTGGAATACACTCAGATACAAGTCCTATGGTGAAGATGACCTCTGACCTCTCCTCACCTTCTCCAGCACCACCTCCAGTAACACCAAGTCCACACTGGGACCCAGAGTTCTGCCCAAACTACCTCAGAAAGGTGAGACAATGTCTGTTTATATCAGCGGCCACCTGATATCACAGCAGAGGTCGTATCTGTGTGATGTTGCTGCTGGTCTTTAGTCCTGTTTCCATCACAGGGACAGTCTGTCTCTGCGTCTGCTGGTTCTCATGCTAAATGTAGGTCCTGCTCAGAGTCTGATGTTCAGTGTCTGATGTTCAGGGTCTATCTTAATAGTTAGCGATGGCTTCTCCTGCTCTTTCTTGCTAGTTGTGCCAGATGCTCAGTTATGTCTCTGCCTCCTTTAGCGACAGTGGTAACTGTAACAAGTGTAGCTTATTTGCTGTGTTGGAGGCGAGGCTTAGTGAATTAGAAGTGCAGCTCCACACCATGGAAAATCACTCGGTAGCTGCGATTGTTAGCCAGCCCCCTGTAGCTGGCGTGGAGCCACTTAGCATAGCCTCCACTAGCGGTCCCCCGTTAACACCCATTCAGCCGGGAGGCTGGGTAACTGTCCGTGAGAAGCGTAGTACTCCTGCTACAGAGACTGGATCACTTAATTGGCCTAAAAGGTTCTGCACTGAGCTGGTTTAAATCTTATTTATCTGATCATTTTCAGTTTGTTCACGTTCATAATGAATCGTCCTTACGTACCAAAGTTTGTTTTGGAGTTCCGCAAGGTTCTGTGCTCGGACCAATCCTATTTACTCTATATATGCTTCCTTTAGGTAACATCATTAGAAATCACTCTATAAATTTCCATTGTTATGCGGATGATAGTTGTATTTATCGATGAAGCCAGAAGAAAGTAATCAATTAAGTAAACTCCATAACTGCCTTAAAGACATAAAAACTTGGATGAGCACCAATTTCCTGATGTTAAATTCAGACAAAACTGAAGTTATTGTTCTTGGCCCCAAACAACTCAGAGACTCTTTGTCTGATGACATAGTTTCTCTAGATGGCATTGCTCTGGCCTCTAGCACTACTGTAAGAAACCTCGGAGTAACATTTGATCAAGATTTGTCTTTTAATTCTCATTTAAAACAAACCTCACGGACTGCATTTTTTCATCTGCGTAATATTGTGAAAATTAGGCCTATCCTGACCCGAAAAGATGCAGAAAAATTGGTCCACGCTTTTGTTACCTCTAGGCTGGATTACTGTAACTCTCTATTATCAGGTAGCTCTAGTAAGTCCTTAAAAACTCTCCAGCTAATTCAGAATGCAGCAGCACGTGTACTAACAGGAACTAAGAAACGAGATCATATTTCTCCTGTTTTAGCTTCTCTGCACTGGCTCACTCTAAAATCCAGAATTGAATTTAAAATCCTACTGTTAACTTATAAAGCTCTAAATGGTCATATCTTAGAGAGCTCATAGTGCCATATTATCCCACCAGAACACTGCGCTCTGAGAACGCAGGGTTACTCGTGGTCCCTAAAGTCTCCAAAGTAGATCAGGAGCCAGAGCCTTCAGCTATCAGGCTCCTCTCCTGTGGAATCATCTTCCTGTTACGGTCCGGGAGGCAGACACCGTCTCCACATTTAAGACTAGACTTAAGACTTTCCTCTTTGATAAAGCTTATAGTTAGGGCTGGCTCAGGCTTGCCCTGTACCAGCCCCTAGTTAGGCTGACTTAGGCCTAGTCTGCCGGAGGACCCCCCTATAATACACCGGGCACCTTCTCTCCTTCTCTCTCTCTCTCTCTCTCTCTCTCTCTCTCTCTCTCGTATTCTATTACTGCATCTTGCTAACTCGGCCATTCTGGATGTCACTAACTCGGCTTCTTCTCCGGAGCCTTTGTGCTCCACTGTCTCTCAGATTAACTCATATCACAGCGGTGCCTGGACAGCGTGACGTGTGTGGTTGTGCTGCTGCCGTGGTCCTGCCAGATGCCTCCTGCTGCTGCTGCTGCCATCATTAGTCATTAGTCATACTTCCACTGTTATTATACACATATGACTATTGTCACACATGTATACTGCCACATATTAATACATACTTTCAACATATTGTACCACAGTAGCCAGAACTATAACTATAATATTATTACTTTCATTAATGTTGCTGTAAGCTACTGTCATTACCTGCATCTCTCTCTCTCTCTCTCTCTCTCTCTCTCTCTCTCTCTCTCTCTCTCTCTCTCTCTCTCTCTCTCTCTCTGTCTCATTGTGTCATGTGGATTACTGTTAATTTATTATGCTGATCTGTTCTGTACGACATCTATTGCACGTCTGTCCGTCCTGGAAGAGGGATCCCTCCTCAGTTGCTCTTCCTGAGGTTTCTACCGTTTTTTTCCCCGTTAAAGGGTTTTTTGGGGAGTTTTTCCTGATCAGCTGTGAGGGTCATAAGGACAGAGGGATGTCGTATGCTGTAAAGCCCTGTGAGGCAAATTGTGATTTGTGATATTGGGCTTTATAAATAAAATTGAATTGATTCATTCATTCACTGATGTTAATATTCCGTACAGCTTGATTAAGGCCATCATTACTGTGGGAATATGAAGTGCAGATAAAATGGTCTAATTGAATTTGAATTGTTTGATGTGTAATTGCTTTCTGGTAGTCGTCTTTGCTATTGTTTGTCCATCTATAAGGTTGTTTTGTATAGTTCAGTTTACTGGGCTCCGCTGCGTGAGGGTCTGTTACTGTCTTTCTAATGTAGAGTGTAATTTTACTATGGTCAGATAAGGTTGTGAGGGGGCTGACTGTAAATGCTCTCAGACAGAAGGGGTCTAGGTCTGTTATGCTGTAGTCTACTGTGCTGTTGCCAAGAGGAGAGCTGTGTGTGTAATGACCAAAGGAGTCCCCTCGAAGCCGACCGTTAACCATGTACAAGCCCAGTGTTCGACAGAGCTGCAGTAGTTGGTGCCCGCTTTTGTTGACAGTTTTGTCAAAGTTGTTTCGGTGGGGATGTGAAGGATATGAAGGGAGAGGAATGCTGATTTGGCCAGGTATATGTCTGTCTCCCTGTGGAATAATAGAATCTGGTTCTACAACGCCCTCAAGTGGACAGAATCATATCTACTTAACAGAACCCAGTGTGTAAAGGTCCCAACTACCAAACTTGCACTGGTGTCCCACAAGGGTCTGTACTAGGACCACTTCTGTTCAGTCTCTATATAAATGACTTGCCCTTTGTGTGCTCTGACGTGGAGACCCAGCTATATGCTGATGATGCAGTGATTTATGCCCATGGCAGCACAAAACAACATGCTGCCGCAAAACTCACTAATGCACTGTACCACATCACAAACTGGCTAAACCAATCATGCCTTCAACTCAACACAACTAAAACTGTCAGCATGTTTTTCTCTAAAAATCCATCTACCACCTTAGAACCAGTCATAATGCTGTCAGGGAAAAAAAATGCAAGTTGTCTCTGAATATAAATATCTGGGCATCCTGATCGATTCTCGTCTGTCTTTCAAATCCCATGTTAAAAAAGTCCGTCATTGAGCCAAATTTAACTTATCCAACTTCTGTTTTATCAGAAACTCAATGAACACCAACGCAGCCAAATTGTACATGAACATAATGATACTATCACATCTCACATACTAAAACCTCTCGAAGCACTGTACAAACAAACGCTCAAAGTTTTGGATCACAGATCAAATAACTACCACCACTGCCTTATCTTAACAAAGTACAAACTTTTGAACTGGGACAATTCAATCAAGTACACAAACCTTTGTCTTGTTTTTAAGATCATACATAACACTCTCCTCGGGTTGCACCTCTCGTCGCCCAGTTATTGCTTGACCTCTGTGTGATGAAAGTTTGAAGAGGAGGGGGAGCACTGTGTCATACCCATTAGGAAAAGTGCCTTTAGCCACTCAGCATTTTCAGTTAAGCCGTCGCAGGACTGGAATACAGTACCAGTACACATCAGAGAACTCAGTTCATACCATTTGTTCACAAAACAGTTGAAATTATGGCTCATCAACAATCAAACCTGTACACATTAATACTCAACTGCTGCCTCTGTCTGCTCTTTAACAACTGCCTGCCTGCCTTATTCTTTTGCTTATGTCTGTCTTGCTGTTGTTTGTCACAGTCTATGTTTGTTTCTTGTGAATTAGGCTGCTTTGTAATTGTTATTTGTAGAGTCTTGGCTTGCTCTGCTTTTATGTTTGTGTTGCTATGTTTACTTGTTACTATATTTTTATCTTATATCTTAAACTGCATGCAGTGCTATTGTTTTAAACTTCTAACTTTTTTATTACTTAGGCTGCCAACTCAGATCTGGCCAGGGACTGCGGATGAAAACTAGCCTTTTGGCTAATTCCGGTATATTTACAGTTCATTGTTCATTAATATACATTGTCCCTGATAAATAAATAAATAAATAAATAAAATACACCTGTTCTGGCATTAAGGTCTCCACAGATCAGTATGCTTCCCTGGGCCTGGTAGTGACTGATCTCATCTTCAAGAATGGAGAAAATATTTTCATTATAATAAGGGGATTCTGATGGGGGGATATATACTGCACACATGAATATATCTTTATCTGTGGCAACAATTTCTCTTTTAATTTTGAGCCAAATTGAAAATTCACCTTTTTTTATGAATTCAATTGAGTGCACAAGGTTTGCCTTGTACCAAATCAGCATTCCACCTGAATCCCTGCCCTGGCTTATTCCTTTCAGTTTGGTGGATGGGAACACCAACTCTCTGTAGCCCGTGGGACAACCAGTGGAAATGTCTCCTCTGCACCAAGTCTCTTGTAAAACAAATATATCTGCATCTCCTAACTCTGTGGTGAAGTCTGGGGTCTTGCTTTTAAGGCCAAAAGCAGAGGACCTCAGACCCTGTATATTCCAACATGAAATAACAAATGATTTAGATTCCATTTAACTTAGATAACAACAACAATGAAAGAAAACTCAAACTAGTGCTCAATATTCAATGTTAAAATGAGATAAACTCCCAAATCCTTTGTCAATAAATAAATGAAATTCAAAAGAAATTAATTTAAGAATACATTAATCATATGGGTGTCAATCTACTAATATGTAATAATTTACACTTTTAATCAACATAAAAATATTTTTTTTCCTTCTCACTGTGTAAAATAAAAAAAAAGCAATAAGCTCTGTGAGTTGTCTACTCTGGTACCTGACCTATTAGGTGAGAGCAGAGCAGGCTGAGCATCTGTTGGATGTCTCTTAGCTCATTGTGTGGGGGTTTGTGGGTGGGGTCAGGGACTGCGGTGGTGGTGGTGGTGACGGTTGGACCTGTAGCTCTTGTCGTTGCCTGAGCATAGGTCAGTGGGCCAGGTTGTAGATCCTGTTGCTGGGGTTGGGATGAGGGTAGGAGTGGCTCTGGTCTGGTTTGGGGAGGGGGCATGGTGTGGAGGTGGATGAGGATGATCTGGTCTCCATAACGGTTGTCTGGGTGATGGTCCAGTGGGGCGCCTTGTTGGTCCAGTGGGGTGCCTTGTTGGTCCAGTGGGGCGCCTTGTTGGTCCAGTGGGGAACCTTGTTGGTCCAGTGGGGTGCCTTGTTGGTCCAGTGGGGTGCCTTGTTGGTCCAGTGGGGAACCTTGTTGGTCCAGTGGGGTGCCTTGTTGGTCCACTGGGGTGCCTTGTTGGTCCACTGGGGTGCCTTGTTGGTCCAGTGGGGCGCCTTGTTGGTCCAGTGGGGAACCTTGTTGGTCCAGTGGGGAACCTTGTTGGTCCAGTGGGGTGCCTTGTTGGTCCAGTGGGGCGCCTTGTTGATCCAGTGGGGCGCCTTGTTGGTCCAGTGGGGTGCCTTGTTGATCCACTGGGGTGCCTTGTTGGTCCAGTGGGGTGCCTTGTTGGTCCATGGGGGCTGTGGGCCAAGCTGCTCCTTCTGCGGGGTGTGGATTGGTCTCTTTTGAGAGCGACTTCTTTCAGTGTCCGGACGAAGATGGGGACTGTGTGTTTAAATAGATGGACATGGTCGTAGAGGCAGTTGATATCCAGGGTGGGATGGTGGGCCAGGTGGACGTTGGGCCTCAGGACAGTCTCTGGACACACTGCTGTTGATCCTGTGAATGGTGTCAGGGTGGAAGTCTTTCCTTGGCAGCAGGGTTGACATGACCACTCTGCTGTTGGGGAAGGTGGTGGAAGCTTTCTCTATCACTCTTCTGAGTGACTCTGACACTCTCTCCTGCTGTCTCTCTCTCTCTCTCTCTCTGTCTCATTGTGTCATGTGGATTACTGTTAATTTATCATGCTGATCTGTTCTGTACGACATCTATTGCACGTCTGTCCGTCCTGGAAGAGGGATCCCTCCTCAGTTGCTCTTCCTGAGGTTTCTACCGTTTTTTCCCCGTTAAAGGGTTTTTTGGGGAGTTTTTCCTGATCAGCTGTGAGGGTCATAAGGACAGAGGGATGTCGTATGCTGTAAAGCCCTGTGAGGCAAATTGTGATTTGTGATATTGGGCTTTATAAATAAAATTGACTGATTGATATTCCGAGGTGCTTCTCAATGTCAACAGTGCTTTCTTGGCACAGTGGGTCCTTTCAAGTCAAATCCTCTCAATTCAAGTCTCAACAAGTGGTTCCAAGTCAACCTACTTTATTGCCTTACATTTTAGCAGTGTAAACGTTGTCGTGTCAGTATGACTCGGTGTTGAGATGCATTTAGAGGAGCATAGAGACACGTTCACAAACGCAGACTTTGACTACATCATTAATAAATTCCAGCTCACTGGTCCACTGAGCCGTTCCTATTTTGCTGTGGTCCAAAACTGAGTGCTTATCCTGCCGTGCTGCGCTGATGATGTTACGGCGCCACCACATCGGCATTATTACTACTATTATTATTAACCGCAAATACAAATGACAGAAATCCACAGATAAAATACTGTTTCCTGTTAGAGTCAGATTTTTGTTGAGAGCTGGAGGCGGGATAAAATTTGACGGAGGCAGCTGACTCATGATTCTCTCTGCAGGAAACATTAGCCGACCTAATAAAGTATCTTGCTAATTACTGACCACAGTTTATCCTGACATCAACATGCTTATTTCACTGTGACGTAACACTTTGTTCAGGAACTGCTGAGGGGAAGAAAACAGGGAACAGGACTGTGGTGCTTTAACAGTGCTGACGGCACCGGACGGGCCGCTCAGGTGTCCTTTTCGTCCTCTGACCGAAGGACTTGGTCCTCGCTGGATTCAGAGGATGTAGTTTAAAAATCCTTAGTTGACTTTAAGAAGCACCAGGAATGCTCTGAACTCTCTGCTGTCCGCCCTCAGACCGGCTCATTTGAACTAAGCTCTTGTGGCAGCCAATCATAAATGAGCCCCTGAGCTGGCAATGATGCGTTTCCTGTTTTCACTTCTCTCATTCTGGTAATTCTTTGTTTTCAGTGGCTTTGAGGAAGATCGACACCATCCACCTCCCCTCTGTGGACAAACCCAGCCAGCCTCCTGACCTCCTTCACAAACCCTCCTCCTCCTCCTCCTCCTTCTCCTCCCAGCCTGACCCCCAGAAGTCTCCTTCCTTCATTGACGCCTCCCCTAAACACCCCCTCACCCCGGTAGACTCCGCCCAGAGAGCCCCATTAGCTGAGAAACCCCCATCATCCAACCTCCCCCCCAAACCTCACCTATCTGACCTCCCCCCAAAGCCCCTCTTCAAAGACCTCCCACCCAAACCGCCACTCAGCGAAAGGCCCTGCCCCTCCCCTGTTGCTATGGAGATGCAGGGATCCAGGCTGGTGGTGGCAGCAGAGAGCCAGCAGGAGGAGGCATCACCTCGGCCGGCAGCTGAAGATACTGATGAGGCTGTGGAGACGCCCGTCCCTCTGCCACGTAAAATCAACTCTGTGAGTTCGTCATCTTCAGTCAATAAAGACGAAGATGAGGCCAACAGACACGTCACATGGTTCATGTCTCTGTGTCTCCAGGTGAAGACTAAAATCCGGCGGGTGAAAACCATCTACGACTGTCAGGCTGACAATGACGATGAGCTGACCTTTGCTGAGGGAGAAGTCATCATTGTCACTGGAGAGGAGGACCAGGAGTGGTGGGTAAGTAATGCTCAGCGTCATCGTCATCATCATCATCATTAAACTAACCCGCCGAGTTCTTTTCCTCCACCTGCTGCTCCGCCCAGCTGAGAGGACTAATGCTCCACCTTCAGGATCTTAACTCCCTGCTGTGAATGTTGTTCTCAGATCGGACACGTCGAGGGACAGCCGGACAGAAAAGGCGTCTTCCCCATGTCCTTCGTTTACATCCTCTCTGACTGACAACCACAGAGACAAGTGTGAGGCCGCCGCCACCGCCGCCACAAGCCCCGCCCACACACAGAGGTCACACAGGTGACAGTGGCTGGAGTCAGTTGGTCAGTGATGCCAACAGGAACAAACTAACTGCACCTGGATGTAAATAGACTATTATTCTGCCTGACAGTCTTACCATAGCAACAGTGTTACCATAGCAACCCAGCATGCAGACCCAAGCGGGCCAGTAGCAAAACAATCTGCAGAGTAGGAAAAGGTCAGAGGTCACTGGGAGCAGGATTCTGATTGGACAGCAGCTCGTCTCACCACCAGCCAATCACAGAAGCACAACTGAAGGAAAGAGGCACAACATCCATCTGACGTCTGTCTCTGTCCTTTGTGTCCGTCCAGCTTGTCCTGGCTCCCAACTCGTCAAAAAACAGAGCTTTGTCAGTGGACACTGGCGTCAGACACGGACGCAAAGAGGCGCCTCACCCTGAGATGCAGTCAGTTTGTAATGTTGCCAGCAGCAACCGTCACATAAAGAGTGAGTCTGTAATCAGAGGACGGGGATGGAGGTGGACGAGACCAATAGACACTGAACCTTCACCCTGGACGCCGCTGTTCGTGTCACGTTTGAATTTTAAACCAAACCAGGATGTTTTTTTTAAACCTAACTGCGTGATTTTTTTTTCCTGAACTGAAGGAAATAAAAGTAAATTTGAGGTGTTTCATAGACGCTGTAACTTTATTTTGAAAAGGCTGTTGGCATGTAATGAGCACAAACTGAGCACTTCCTGTGAAAACAGAAGTTTATTTTGAAAAAAAACAAACAAAACACGATGATGTAACAAACTGAAACACTGTCCCTGGACGTCTGTAACAGAGCCGTGCAGGTCCAATGACAAGGAGTCGGTAATTGATGAGTTGGGATGAGAACGTGTCGTCCTGTCTCACCTCATGCAGAGGAAATGGCAGCGACGTCCTCATCCTCCTCACAGCTAAGCAGGAGCACTTCCTGTGTGTGGATGTCCACAGATCATGAACCTGAGTGGCTGGACTGATGCAGTCTGACTGTTTCCTGTTTACCTGTGTCAAACAGCCAACTGGCTTCATCTGTTGGCATCAGAAACTGAAGGTCATTCACAAAACAGACTCGCCATCAATAGGAGGCGTCATGTCGGGAGAGACTAATGTGCGGGTAAAGGTAGCGAGCATTCAGTGTACGTCTCCACAGACAGAGGTGTTAGGGGCAATAGCAAGTGAACCCAAATGCAGACACGAGCGGGAGCCAGGAATCAGTTAACTGTATTTATTGTAGAGCCAGGGATACAGGGGTTGGAGGTAGGGCAGCAGGTTGGGGAGCGGATCCAGAGGAGTTGAGGGAGAGCATGAGACTGAAGATACACAGGAGCAAAAATTAGTCACGGGAAAAACTTCCAAAAAACAGAGCACAAATTCAAGGCTTGAGCGTAACACTAACTATGTAGAGATTACAATCTGGCGAGTGGAGATGGCAGAGCTGAGTATAAGAAGAGGTCTTGATTATGGCAATGAGGTGCACCTGGTGGCTCCGCCCTGACTCCGGCATACCTGCAGACACAGAGAGAGAGAGAGAGAGAGAGAGAGAGAGGAGGGGGAGGAAGACGGCTACTGTGACGTCATTCCAGGGGCCGATGTAACAGTACCCCCCCCTCTATGGGCGCCACCTGGCGTCCGACCAGGCTTGTCAGGGTGGGTGGCATGGAACTCCCATACGAGGGAGGGGTCCAGAATCTATTTATGGGGCACCCAGCAGCGCTCCTCGGGTCCTTTTCTTTCCCAATCCACTAAATACTGTAAACCACGGCCCCCCGTGGCGCACATCCAACAGCCGTCGAACTGTATAAGCCAGATGGTTGTCGATCATCCGGGGTGGTGGAGGCACTGCAACAGGAGGGGACAAAGGGCTGCAGCGGACAGGCTTAATGAGGGAAACATGGAAGGTGGGGTGAATCCTGAGAGAGGTTGGCAGTTTTAGGCGTACAGCAGGGGGATTAATGACACTCAATTTCAAAAGGACCAATGAACCGAGGGGCAAGTTTCTTTGAGTCAACTTTCAGGGGGAGATCCTTGGAAGAAAGCCATACCTTTTGGCCAGGGGCATATACTGGAGTGGGGGCAGGATGACAGTTGGCTTGAATCTGGGACCTGGTGGAAGCACGGAGAAGAGCAGCCCTAGCCTTGGGATTGAAGGTACTGCAACCTCTGCTTCCTGAGATGGGAATTGCGGGGGTTGGTAACCGAGTGTGCATTCAAAAGGTGACATACCAGAGGAAGCGTTGACCAGGGTGTTGTGGGCGTATTCCACCCAAGCCAGTTGTGCACTCCAGGAGGATGGGCTGGTGGAAGTCACACAACGTAGAGCTGTTTCCATCTCTTGGTTGGCCCGCTCAGTCTGGCCGTTAGACTGTGGGAAAGGCTGAGGAAAGGCTGACATTAGTGTCAAGGGCAGAACAGAAAGCTTTCCATACCTGGGAGGTGAACTGAGGTCCTCAGAGACGATGTCAGAAGGGATGTCATGCAGACGAAACACATGAGTAACCATGAGGTCAGCAGTCTCCCTGGAGGAGGGGAGCTTGGGTATGGCAAGCCGGCGGCGGGTTTAGTTGAGGTCTTGTTTTGGGCACAGACCGAGCAGGCAGAGACAAACTCTGGAACATCCCTCTCCAAGGATGGCCACCAGAAGCTGCGACGCAGGAAGGCAAGTGTCCGATTAACACCAGGGTGGCAGGTCAGATGGGTGGAATGGGTCCACTGGAGAACAGCAGAGTGTACAGAATCAGGAACAAACAAGGCATTAATGGGACCGTTACCTGGATCAGGTTGATTCTGCTGAGCTTGACGAACATGTGATTCAGTCTCCTAAGCAACAGCGGCAACAATGCATGTGGATGGCAGGATGGGGTCTGGCTTAGAACTGCAGCTGTCAGCAGTGAACTGGCGGGAAAGGGCGTCTGGCTTGACGTTTCTAGATCCAGGGCGATAAGTGAGTGAGAAATTGAACCGACCAAAAAACAGAGCCCACCTTGCTTGTCGGGAGTTGAGACAGTTCTTGTGATCCGTCCAGACTATGAAGGAGTGAGCAGCACCTTCTAGCCAGTGATGCCATTCCTCTAAGGCTAACTTGACTGCCAGGAGTTCACGGTTTCCAATGTCGTAGGTCATTTCTGCAGATGAGAGTTTTCGGGAAAAGAATGCACATGGCTGAAGTTTATGGTCAGAAGGGGAACGTTGGGATAACACTGCACCTACCCAGCCAGGAATCAGTTAATTGTATTTATTGTAGAGCCAGAGAGAGAGAGAGAGAGAGAGAGAGAGGGAGAGAGGGAGGGGAAGACAGCTACTGTGATGTCATTCCAGGGGCCGATGTAATACAGAAGTGCGTGGTTAATAATGAATGGCTTCTGAACAACAAATTAAAAACCCGACTCAGGAGAGGACGACTGTGAGGCGCTGTGAGGCTCACCTGTGAGAGCATGGAGAAAGGCCTTGTGCTTGCTGCAGTGGCAGCAGGGTCGATTTCGACTCACGGCTCTTTGCTGCGTGTCATCCCATCTGTCTCTGCCCCATCACGCTGATACTGTCCCATCACATAAAGGCTGAACAGTCAAAAAACAAAAAAAAATCTTTAAAAAAAACAAGGCCAACTGTCGCTGAGCAGGATGTGAACTCTCTGGTCAGGTTGAGGGGCGGGGCTCCAGTCAGCTGTGTTAAAGGGAAAAAGCATCAAGACAACAGAGCGCCAGTGTGGGCACGTATCCGGGCCAGATAACCTTATCACTGTGTTTCTACTGTGTGTGATCTGTGTCAGCGAACCAGAGTCAGAGCCTCGTTACTGCTCCCTGTCATTGCTGCTCAGGCCTGATGATGACACAAAGTCACAGTAACAGAGTAAAATACTGTGGAAATGTTTTGGAAATATGTCAGTCCAGATGTGTGGAACAAAAAGGGACGATTGTCCGTCAGAGTAGATTCAGGGTCACTGTTCTTAAACACACACGTTTCATGATCCTGGTGTGACGTTTAATGAGAGCGATGTTTGTTTCAGCCTCCCTCTCTGTCCAACTCTCGTGTTTCCTCCTGAATCTTTTACACTTAAACAGCAGGAAGAAGAAGAAGAAGAAGAAGAAGAAGAAGAAGAAGAAGAAGAAGAAGACGTCCACCCTGTGATTCACATTAACTCCTGAATGTTCTGTGTTCTTCCTTGGTTGGTTTCATCCTTCCACCAAGTTTCATAAAAATCTGGAGCCGTATTCACAAACGTCCTGAGAATCAGTCAGGGGTCAGAGGTTAGGATGATTCAGGAATGTTTTCAGAGAAAGTTTGAGTGATGAAGGGACAGAAACTGTGACCTCAGTGAGGAGGTGTGGTCGACCCTGTTGTTAGGTGTGATGTGATTGGTTGTCAGAGACACGCCCCTCTGTGAGCCTGTAAGGTGTGAGGACACCCAGTGGACATGAGATGAACTGCATCACAATATGAGACTGAAGGTGTTGTTACTGTTAAGCCCCGTCTCCACCAAACCCTTTCAGTCCAGCACCTGTGGAACCAGCAGTAAGCCTTCAGACATGGTACCTAGACCCTGGGTGTGTTCAGACAGTCCTCTTAAATGTGGGCGGGGTTGTTGTCACTCACTGCTCCGTCCAGCACTCGCTGTATTTCCTCATCAGCGGTGACACAGATGGAAGTCTGCACCTGGTTTATCGTCCACAGAACGAGGCTGCACGCCCACATTTTCACAACAAAATAGAACAGGCTGCAGTGAGAGTCTCTCTCCATGGGATATTTCAAAATAGCAGCTTTGTGCATTTAGTCCTTCTCAGGCAAGCTCAGGGGTTTAGTGTTGCTGTAGCCCACAGGAAGTGAGGATTAGAATATATGACCTTCATATAATCCGCTCCAAATGAATCTATATTTTTAAAGTCATTACTAAAAGTGTGTGTCATATAAAAACTAAAGTGATGGTCAAAGTTGTCACAGTGAAATTTAAGGTGTGCTGATGGATTCACGTCATCAACTCATGCATTGAGTAACATTACAAGTTAACGTTCCACCTTAAAAGTTGCCGGCAGTCGGCCCAGTGAATGAAGTTATTTTTTTCTCTTTCATTTTATAGTTGTAGTTTACTGATGTATGAACAGAGGTTACATAAAACCAGAGTGAGCGTCCTCTACTGACCAATCAGACTGCAGGGTTTCTAGCTCCACCTTTTAGTACCAGATCTGTGTGCTAGGTACCCCAACAGAGGGGGGACCAAACATGGGGACGCTAAGGAACGCTTCTGTTGGGACCATCCACAACTTTCACTGTGGAGACAGAAACTATGAACAGCTGGGAGGAGGCGGGGCTTCAGTCGTGATCACTGCTGATGAAGGTTGAGACAGACTCAACTCATTACTGATGTGTTTTTACAGTTTTTCTCAGTGATGTCATGATTTTATTTCCAGTGTTATAGTGTTGTTTCATTGGGTGGGAAATGTGTGCGTCTCCCTGATGACATAATCTAATCTGTAGCATTTCATTTCCTCTGTCCACCACGTTTGGAGAATATTTTCCTGACCTCTCTGTGTTTCCACCATTTTCTCCTCTGATTCACAAACTCTATAAGTCCTCCTCCTCCTAAAGTAATAAATAAGAGGGAACGACCCCTCACCTCCTGACTCAGATTCAAAATAGTTCCATGTCAGATACACTCTAACTGTATTTACTGTACCTACGTGTATAAAACACACACCTGTACCTGTACATACTGCACACCTGTTTACACCTGTTTCTGTCGTGATTTATCCTGTTTCCTCTCAGCATAGTCTCACTCTGATTTCAGTCTGAACAACTCAAGAGGAGAAGTCGAATACGACTCCCAGAGAGCATTGCTGTAAGAGTCATGCCATCAGAAAGCTTCAGGTGTAAACCAATAAGGAGACCCAGGGGTGAGATGTAGCTGTAACAGATGGAGGACCCAGGATTGAGCCCTGAGGGACACCACAGCTGTCAGAACAAAACCAGTCAGGATCAGTTTGTGTTCAGAGGATTAAAAATCTGTCCTTAAGACGTTTTAGTTAAACTGCAGTAAATTCACCACTGATTTTTTTTAACCTTTTTATTTTAATAAAGATAAACTCACTAGAGACACAGCATCCTCAGTTCACCAAACCTCCTCCAGACTCACTGAGACATTCAGACTGAATCCTCTCATTACTCCCATCAATTAATTGTAACAATATAATTAACATATGTATTTTAAAGTGATTCATTAATGGATATATTAAGGTATTTTAAGGGTTAAACTCCCTTTCAATTGATTAAACAACATGAAAGAAGTTCATTAATTTATACATTAAAATAACTTAATTTATCAAGCAATCTTAAACCCTTAATTTAAACCATTAAATGAAATATGATCCATTAGTTTTCCATGAATTATCCCCAAATTTCAGGGTCCCTGTAATGTTACTCTGAAAAACAGTTTTTACCCTTTAAATAATAATAAAAAAAACCCCTCTTAATAACCTGGAAATTAAAGTCATGTTCTTCTTGAAATCTCCTTTATTAAGTGCTTTTTAAGTTACATTTTTTTAGTGGGTTTAGTTTTTATGAATTAAAGGCATGGTTCAATTTTAAGTTTTTTTTTAAAGGGGTTATTTAAGGCATGACTAAGGGATTGTTGTTCTGTGTTTTGATGGAGTAATAAAATCAGGGAGTGTCTTCTGTTGTCACATGATTTTATTATTTTTTGATGCCAGATAAAGAGACATTCTGGTTAGCCTAGCTTAGCACAAAGACTGGAGACAGAAGGGAACAGTTAGCCTAGCATGTAACTTCACTGTCAGTTAAACTTATCACCAAAGAAAACAGAAAACATTATTATGACCTTAATGTCTCGGTCAGGTTCATGTCAGAATAAATAAATAAAATTGTTGTTGCCTCTCATACTTGTGTTATGTTTTTCCATAATGAGTTAATGATCTGGTCGTTAAGAGTTTAACCTTTATTTATTCACAGTTTGTGTCTGAAGGAGAATTAAACTGATTTCAATAAAAGGTCTTTTGACTGAAGATGTTTGTTTATGTTGTTTTATGTGAAATATGACCTGAAGGAAAACTCATCAGTCTGTTCCTGCAACACTGCTCTGCTGCCGGGACTGAGTTGGGACTGAGCTGGGACTGAGCCGGGACTGAGTTGGGACTGAGTTGGGACTGAGCCGGGACTGAGTTGGGACTGAGTTGGGACTGAGCTGGGACTGAGTTGGGACTGAGCTGGGACTGAGTTGGGACTGAGCTGGGACTGAGCCGGGACTGAGTTGGGACTGAGCTGGGACTGAGCTGGGACTGAGCTGGGACTGAGCCGGGACTGAGTTGGGACTGAGCTGAGACTGAGCTGGGACTGAGTTGGGACTGAGTTGGGACTGAGCTGGGACTGAGTTGGGACTGAGCTGGGACTGAGCCGGGACTGAGTTGGGACTGAGTTGGGACTGAGCTGGGACTGAGCTGGGACTGAGCTGGGACTGAGTTGGGACTGAGTTGGGACTGAGCTGGGACTGAGTTGGGACTGAGCTGGGACTGAGCTGGGACTGAGTTGGGACTGAGCCGGGACTGAGTTGGTACTGAGTTGGGACTGAGCTGGGACTGAGCTGGGACTGAGTTGGGACTGAGCCGGGACTGAGTTGGGACTGAGTTGGGACTGAGCCGGGACTGAGCCGGGACTGAGCCGGGGCTGAGCCGGGGCTGAGCCGGGACTGAGTTGGGACTGAACTGGGACTGAGCTGGGACTGAGCTGGGACTGAGCTGGGACTGAGTTGGGACTGAGCTGGGACTGAGTTGGGACTGAGTTGGGACTGAGCCGGGACTGAGTTGGGACTGAGCTGGGACTGAGTTGGGACTGAGCTGGGACTGAGCCGGGACTGAGTTGGGACTGAGCTGGGACTGAGTTGGGACTGAGCCGGGACTGAGTTGGGACTGAGTTGGGACTGAGCTGGGACTGAGTTGGGACTGAGCTGGGACTGAGTTGGGACTGAGCCGGGACTGAGTTGGGACTGAGTTGGGACTGAGCTGGGACTGAGTTGGGACTGAGCTGAGACTGAGCTGGGACTGAGTTGGGACTGAGCCGGGACTGAGCCGGGACTGAGTTGGGACTGAGCTGGGACTGAGTTGGGACTGAGCCGGGACTGAGTTGGTACTGAGTTGGGACTGAGCTGGGACTGAGCTGGGACTGAGTTGGGACTGAGCCGGGACTGAGTTGGGACTGAGTTGGGACTGAGCTGGGACTGAGTTGGGACTGAACTGGGACTGAGCTGGGACTGAGTTGGGACTGAGCTGGGACTGAGCTGGGACTGAGCTGGGACTGAGTTGGGACTGAGCCGGGACTGAGCCGGGGCTGAGCCGGGGCTGAGCCGGGACTGAGTTGGGACTGAGCTGGGACTGAGCTGGGACTGAGTTGGGACTGAGCTGGGACTGAGCTGGGACTGAGTTGGGACTGAGCTGGGACTGAGTTGGGACTGAGTTGGGACTGAGCCGGGACTGAGTTGGGACTGAGCTGGGACTGAGTTGGGACTGAGCTGGGACTGAGCCGGGACTGAGTTGGGACTAAGCTGGGACTGAGCCGGGACTGAGTTGGGACTGAGCTGGGACTGAGCCGGGGCTGAGCCGGGACTGAGTTGGGACTGAGCTGGGACTGAGTTGGGACTGAGCTGGGACTGAGCTGGGACTGAGCCGGGACTGAGTTGGGACTGAGCTGGGACTGAGTTGGGACTGAGCCGGGACTGAGTTGGGACTGAGTTGGGACTGAGCTGGGACTGAGTTGGGACTGAGCTGAGACTGAGCCGGGACTGAGCTGGGACTGAGCTGGGACTGAGTTGGGACTGAGTTGGGACTGAGCTGGGACTGAGCTGGGACTGAGCTGGGACTGAGCTGGGACTGAGCTGGGACTGAGTTGGGACTGAGTTGGGACTGAGCTGGGACTGAGCCGGGGCTGAGCCGGGACTGAGTTGGGACTGAACTGGGACTGAGCTGGGACTGAGTTAGGACTGAGCTGGGACTGAGTTGGGACTGAACTGGGACTGAGCTGGGACTGAGTTAGGACTGAGTTGGGACTGAGCTGGGACTGAGCTGGGACTGAGCTGGGACTGAGTTGGGACTGAGTTGGGACTGAGCTGGGACTGAGCTGGGACTGAGTTGGGACTGAGCTGAGACTGAGCTGGGACTGAGTTGGGACTGAGCTGGGACTGAGCTGGGACTGAGCTGGGACTGAGTTGGGACTGAGTTGGGACTGAGCTGGGACTGAGTTGGGACTGAGTTGGGACTGAGCTGAGACTGAGCTGGGACTGAGTTGGGACTGAGCTGGGACTGAGTTGGGACTGAGTTGGGACTGAGCCGGGACTGAGCCGGGACTGAGCTGGGACTGAGTTGGGACTGAGTTGGGACTGAGCTGGGACTGAGCTGGGACTGAGCCGGGGCTGAGCCGGGACTGAGTTGGGACTGAACTGGGACTGAGTTAGGACTGAGTTAGGACTGAGCTGGGACTGAGCTGGGACTGAGCTGGGACTGAGCTGGGACTGAGTTGGGACTGAGTTGGGACTGAGCTGAGACTGAGCTGGGACTGAGTTGGGACTGAGCCGGGACTGAGTTGGGACTGAGCCGGGACTGAGTTGGGACTGAGCTGAGACTGAGCCGGGACTGAGCCGGGGCTGAGCCGGGACTGAGCCGGGACTGAGCTGGGACTGAGCTGGGACTGAGTTGGGACTGAGTTGGGACTGAGCTGGGACTGAGCCGGGACTGAGTTGGGACTGAGCTGGGACTGAGCCGGGACTGAGCCGGGACTGAGTTGGGACTGAGCTGGGACTGAGTTGGGACTGAGCCGGGACTGAGTTGAGACTGAGTTGGGACTGAGCTGGGACTGAGTTGGGACTGAGCCGGGACTGAGTTGGGACTGAGCTGGGACTGAGTTGGGACTGAGCTGGGACTGAGCTGGGACTGAGTTGGGACTGAGTTGGAACTGAGCTGGGACTGAGCTGGGACTGAGCTGGAGCAGCACACTGCATGAAACTCCCAGCCTGTCGTCCTCTCTGTGGTCGGTCCGCTGTCCAATCAGTACTCGACTCACTGCAGTGCCATCATGTGAAAGATGCATCATGGAAAAAAAGTATTTGGTTATAATTTGTGTTTTAATCAAAACTGTGTTCTGAAGTCAATAACCCCTTTTCCACCGCAGGAACTTTTCACATTTACCCGGGATTTTGAAAAGCCTCGGCATATTGACTTGTGGGAGGGGCTGTTGATGACTTGTGGGAGGAGCTGTTGATGGCACTGCACGTATGAGCCACAGGCGGTGGATAAACAGGAAACAGCTGATAGCAGGAATTAGCGAGCAGCTAGTAGCAAGAGGGAAGCACAAATACACTTGTCAGATTTAGGGTGATACCAAAAAGAAGCTCAGGAGACATTTTTACAGTTTTCAGATACAATCTTCTGCTCCAGCCATCTCCAGCTACCCTCATCCGCTTGATCTTTCTTAAATGCCCAGGACATCAGGTATACACCATATGCTAAATAATTTGTGGACACGTCTGGTATCCCTAATCCACCCTTCGTCCTAGGGACAGACATGTTTTTTAAACCAATTCTAGGTTTTATATCTTTCCACAGGAGCAAAGAAAATACTGTATTAATCTCTTTGAAACTTTTCTGAGGGATTTCTAAAGGAATAGCAGAAAAAAGAAAAGCTAATCTCATTGTGAGCACCTCTGCCCTCCCCCACAGTGACAATGGTACGTTTGTCCATCTATTCAAATCATCCAGCACAGTTTTTAATCATTTGGGGCCATTCAACTGAAAAACTCTGTCAATTGGAAATGTGACGTTAACACCAAGATATCGCATACCTTCTGACCTCCACACAACAGGAGTAGAGCTCCATTGACCAGGGTGTGTGAGATGATTTAAAGAGATGGCCTCGCTCTCAGTTGTACCCAGAAACATGCCAAAATAAGTTTAAGCAAAGGGGGCACAGAGTGAGCAGGTCTAGACAATAAATATCGTCTGCGTAAAGGTTAGCTGTTCGCCTGTTCGAGTCCCCGTCCAGACCAAAATATGGAGTGTGGACTGGTGGCTGGAGAGGTGCCAGTTCACCTCCTGGACACTGTCGAGGTGCCCTTGAGCAAGGCACTGAACCCCCCAGCCGCTCTGGGCGCCTGACCAAAGGGCAGCCCCCTCACTCTGACATCTCTCCACTTTGTGCATGTATAGGTCCTGTTTGTGTCTTTCGGACCTGTGTGTAACTGACAAGCAAGAGTGAAAACATTGAATTTCCCCTCAGGGGGATTAATAAAGGAAATAAACTTAAACACATCATTTCCAGCATCAGCCCACTCTGCAGCTCCAGGGAGATGACAACGGATGACGAACACACACACACAGAAATGCCAGTAGGCTGAAAACAAAACAAAAAACAGGAGGAAGAACATTGTCCCTCCTCTATCCATGAACCAACGGGAGCAGGCGTCAAGTCACTCAAAGCGTCCCGCAGTCAGTGATTGGCCAGGTCCTGTCTCACCTGGCTCTCGCCTACTGCTGTGACAGTCATTGATCCTTATCCAAACACAGACGGAAGGTGAGCTCTCAGGTCCTGGTCAGCTTCATCAGGTGCTGCATGAATATATTCTTCACCCACGGTCACAGTAAGTCTTGCAGGGAACAGCAGGCTGTAGCAACTTCTTCTTCATGTCCGCATACTCGGTGCGCCTTTGTTGGATGTCAGCTGGAAGATCTTGAAACACCCGGAAAGTTGTACCGTTCCAAGACAGCTTTTTGGTCTTGGTCGCAGCCCCCAAGATGAGCTGCCAATGGCTCCATCTCAACAGCCACACAGGAGACGGCCTCGTGGTTCTCCTGGGTCGGGCGCAGGCTGAAAGAAGACTGCCTGGGCTTTCCTGCAAATTTGCACAATTCCTGTTTAAAACGGGCTATGGATTTGTCAGACATTTCACATGCAGGTAAAAAGTCATGAAGCCCTTAAAATCTACTTCATGTGTTCATTAAGGGCTTCTTACATTAACATGTTTAGTGGTGAAAGTCACGGGGCTCTTAAAATCGATGTCATGTGTTTCGTGAGGGTATTTTAAATTAAGGTGTTTTAAGGGTAAAGTTTTGAATCCCTCAAATTTTAAGTCATGTGTTTATAAAGGGCTTTTACAAATAAAGTGTTTTATGGGGAAAGTCATCCAGCCCTTAAAATCCACCTAATGTATTAATTAAGGGCTTTTAAAAATCAAAGTGTTTTAATGAGAAATTCACGAAGTCCTTAAAACCTATCCATGTGTTCATTAAGGGCTTTTAAAAATAAGGTATTCTAGTGGTGAAAGTCACAAGGCCCTTGAAGACTATTTCATGTGTTTAGTAATAGTATTTCAAATTAAAGGATAAATTAAGGATCTTGATTTATGTTCAGATGTCATTAAGACAGGGTCCATCAAGGGGATTTTAAGGGATGATTGTTTGGGGGAGTCAGTGAACTTGTTACTGACCAACAGTTTGATTTGTTGATCATCCTGACCAGCAGGGGGCGGTAAAACATCCAGGACACACACACACACACACACACACACACACACACACACACACACACACACTGGGGTCCTGCCAGTTTGATTGATTAAGTGATGATTTATTACATTAATGTGACAAACTTAATAATAAAGTAAAAATAAAGTCACTTACAGTCTGTTGAAAGTGTTTGATTTTTTTTATTTTTTTACCCCCTCACACACACACACACACACACACACACACACCTGTGGACAGTTCCCCGGAGGAGGAGGAGGAGGAGGAGGACAGGTGTATCGAACAGCTGGCTATATTGGCTGTGTGACGCATTGATTGATCGGTGATTGACTTCACGGCCCAGTGTGGGAGGGGACCGGTGACTGTGGCAGATCACACCCGGCAGACGGTGTGTTCTCAGCGGGCAGGATGCCATGTGGATGCGGGCTGCTGTCCTGCAGCATGCAGGTTACACCGCCGCCTCCGAGCCGCTGATTAGCACCGCGACAGGCCGGGGACGGAGACCCGAGCAGCCCGCAGACCTGATGACTTTCTGCACACTCCTCCGGAGCAGACAGGCAGCCGCTCTCCTCCGCGTCTCCCCGGCCGCATCTCTGTTGGCGGCTGGCCGTCGGGTCCCCGGGCCCCAGTCCTCTGTCTCCCCGCCGGTTTCAGCATCTGGACCCGGACCAGGTTCAAGTCAGGAGGGGAGGTTTCCAGCAAAGGACGCTGTCGCAGTTACATTTTGAACACAGTGACAAAATGCGAGGTTGAAACACACAAAGTGAAGCTGACAGTTGCTGATGTTAAGTAGTTTTCAGCGGGTTTGGCTGCTGTTTTCCCCGCTGTCTCTGGTTTCATCCTCCGCCTTTGTCCTCATGTTTTCTCCCGGAGTTCCTCCCCCTGCGGCGCTGGGCGGAGTTTCATACCGGACTAGACGCTCCTTTTGTCGGATTCGTTTCGAGCTGACTCCCCGGGGTTTACGGCTGAAAAAAACACACTTTGAAAGTCCCGAAATAATCCAAACGACCACAGTGGTGTGCAGTGTGAAGCCGGGTCTCTGTCTCAGGCTGAAGGTGAGTAGTTAGATGTGATTTTAAACAGATTTGTGGGGTTTTCTGGTCGTTTGTCCCCGAGTCACCAGAACATTCATGGCGGCTTCGCAGTGGAGGCTTGTGGGGCAGCAGCGAGTCATCCAGCCGCTCAGCACCGAAACCACCACATGCAGCAGTTTGGCACTTTAATACCTGACAGCACAGAAACATCTCATCATTTTCAGGCCGATATTTTTACAACCAAACACACACATGTCGACGGATTCTGTCATTTTAGCAGTTTTGCTAAATGATGCGATTAACGTTATGTGCTGCACGTGTCAAACACGACTTTAAACAGGTTTTTATTTGAGGCCGTGTTTTTCACCTCTTCGCTAAAATCGCAGTTTAAATACGTTTAATGGCAAAGCTTGACGCTAGCTTGTGTCTCGAGTAGCTCTCTGCGTGCCAGCGGAAGCTACGTGGTGACTCCTGCCGGAGGACGGACGCCATTACCGGGGCAGCTGGAGCCTGGCGGCCCGCTGGCCTCAGTTGTCGCGGTGCGGTCACGTCTCAGCGACAAACTGCATTTAGAAACCATAAAACTAAAGTCAGCCGCAGACACGTCTCATGTAACTCGAGTTAATACGCTCATCAGAGGATTTTGGTGATTTCGGCTCGTAAACAGTTTATTTCAACAAACTTGTTGAGAGCAGACCCGACCGGCTCTCTACCGCCCTCCGTGCTTTATTTTGGGTGAAGCATTTTTCACAAAGAGCCAGTTTCAAACTTCATGTCAAAAAGATAAAATAAAAGCTTCCTGGTGTGTTGGGTTTATGCCGAACTGGAGATTTGGTCACACAGTGTGGTGTGAACGTCTCACCTGAGCTGTGTGTGTCACTGTGATCACACCTGATTTAAAGTGGCAGTTTGTTGAACGGAGTTTGGTCCAGTCCAGTCCGCCCTCTGACTGACCTGCTCCGGGTCAAACCGCTCTGAGCTCACCGACAGCTGCTCAGCTCTTTCACACACTCTGTGTGTCTCACCAGAGGTACCGACACAAACCTCCTGGTCTGCGACCCTCAGTTTGACCTTGTCAGCGGGTCGCGGTGACGCCACAGCCGGGGAAAGGTTGCCTCGCCCGGTCAGTCAGGGTCAGTCAGGCCGGGATCAGAGCGCTGTGGGCGGGCAGGAGCAGGCGGAGCAGCCGCTCAGAAATCTGTGATCACAACCAAACAAACCTGTAATATAATGCAGTTATTATAATAATGATAATATTCTGACAGCTTCAGTTCGGTTACTTGTTTCCTTTTTTTTTTTTGTTTTAGAGAATTCAGCTGAATCACAGGTGTAATTTTCATCATCACCTGTCATCAGACATAAGTGATGATGAGGTCACATGACAACAGATCAGTCTCCATGACAACTGCAGATGAGGCCCATGTGATTCAGCTGAAAGCTCTGTGACCTTTCAGTCTCACTGTGGAAGACATTAGATCACACAGGTGTCCCGACTGAGGTGGACAGCTGTGGTGTAGTGGTGGTTGATGAGGTGGGTGCACTGCCAGGTCCACAGGTAGGTCACTGATGAGGAGGTGGACAGACTCTCCTATTACAGAGCCTGTTCAGCTGCTCAGTGGGTCTACCTGAGCGTACGCTGCACTACACCACTGCTGGACACTGATTGTCAATGTGGACATGTCTCTGTATTAATATGTGTGTGTGTGTGTGTGTGTGTGTGTGTGTGTGTGTGGCAGAGGGAGGGGACGGAGTCTTCTCCGTCAGTCGCTGCATGATGAACGGCAGCAGCAGCGTCTCCACGGCTCAGAGTGCCAGGATCAAAAGTGAACCAGGTAACTGCCCACTTCCTGTGACCTCATCAACACCTGTCTCACTCTCCTGTCCCCTCTGTCATGTTTTACTCTCTGCTGACATGCTGCTGTACCTGACAGGTGTGTGTGTGTGTGTGTGTGTGTGTCAGCAGATGATTGGACAAAGGAGGACTGTCTGACTCTGCTGGAGAGGATTCGCAGTCTCCTGCCGGACGCAGACGGGATGAAATATAAGACCACAGAGTCGCACTTCGACTGGGACAAAGTTTGTTTCGGCAGCTTCACCGCAGAAATGTGCCGCCAGAAATGGCAGAAAGTCTCATCAGAGGTACACATCACCATGGCAACCATCCCATAACTTATACCCGATTACTCCTTGATGTCATTCTGCTGTTTGGTCTGTTTAATCCTCTTAAAACTGCAGGATTCAAATCCCCTAATTTATTCCAGTCCATGAGTGTCTCCAGTAATTAGTCCCACGTCTAATAAACCTGTAAAAAATCTCTTTAATTAGCAGCTAAGAATATTTAACTGAAATCCCTTAACCTGAAAAGCTCCTTAAAGCTTCTGTATGTAAGTGTCAGTAACCTCTCTCTCTGAGGTCATTAGTGAGCTGCGGTCAGTGTCCTGCGTGGTGATGAGCGAGGGCCTGAAAGTCAGCGACAACAGTGACAAACAGCGTATGGACTGACGGACCGTCATCATGTTGACAGAAAGCAGAGAAACAATATTTAGAGTAACATTATTATCTCTAATGATCCTATATTCCATTCAGACCATCGGCTCTGTGATACGAACGAGCTCATTGTTCCACGTAGCGTAGCTTTACAGCTACATGGCTAAGCTAAGCTCAGGTTATGGTCGTTAGCCGCCCTGCTAGCTGTAACTTAGCTACACTGCGTGGGTCTAGTTTTGGTTGCTTCATAGCTGATAAAGTAATTTGCAAACCAGCTGCTGGAGTCTGGAGGAGTTAACTGATATCCACTCAAGATAGTATTTTGCTACGTTAGCTTGCTAGCAGTTTGTCCAGACGTTAGCTCAGGTTAGGGTTAGCTCATTGGCTGCTGCATCACTCTTGGCTGGTAGAAAGCTCTTGTACCGTTACACCAGTTATGGTTGGCAAAAACAACACCATTTGTCACATTAGCGGTGAAGTAATTTGGAAAGCTAGCCGGCTGATGTGTCCACTCAGTATTTTGCTTGTGATGACGTTACAGAGAAAGTAAGCTAAGGTTAGCCAGCTAGCTGTAACCAAGCTAGATTGTATTGATATGGTGTTGGCTACTTTGCTAAATTTGCGGCAAGTCGGCTAATTGACCAACCCAGTCAGCCCTGGAGTCTGGATATCGTCAAAGACATTCATCACTTGTGTTCCGTTAGCTAGCTAACTTGATCTGCATTAGAAAGCAAGCTAATGTTATCTCGCATTAGCTAGCTAAAACTACGCTGTCGGAATGTTTTTTGTTGTTTGATGAAGACTCTGATGTGGGCCACAGGCTGACACGTGTTGGCTACACACGATAAAGTTAAGTGTAAGTTAAAATAACCCCGTGGAGGAATCCACAAGAAAAGCACTGGAGCACTTGTGATGAATTTATTAATGACTAACGTTTCGACACCAACTGCGTCTTCATTAGAGTCAAACAGTACAGGTGCCAGGTAAGAAGGTTAAACACATAGAGACTCTTCTCATTGGTTTACAGAGAGTGGGAGGTAACCCAACAATTAGCCAATAGTACTGTGACAGCACTCACACAGCTCGTCAGTACCAGAATACACCACCAGTGCAGTAAAAACAATCCCATCCAAATATATACAATCTTAGCATTGCATTACAGGAAGCAAGAGAGGTTAAGCTCCTCATTCAGTGGTTCAACTGTTTTGAGGGCGTGTGTTCAGATAGTGGTTTAACGCCTCAATGCCTGCGTGATGTGGGATGCATGTGTAGAAGCTTTGGACGTCGCAGGTGACTAAAATAAAGTCTTTTTCAGTCACAAAACCGTTCACAAGGTTCAAAACATCTGTCGTATCACCAAGATAGGAGGGGAGTTTGACAACCATCTTTTCTAGGAAAAAGTTCAGATACTGTGATGAAGGTTCTGTGAGACAGCCAGTGCTGGATACTGTGGGTCTGAGAGGCGGATTGTTAAGTGCTTTGTGATTTTTGGAAGGCTGTAAAAGACTGGGCATATGGGGTGTTGCACAGACTTCTTTTCCTCCAGACCAAATGTGTTGACTAATGGGGATGTCACTTTGAGAAACATCACAGTTGACATTAATGTAATGATAGAGAAGCCACACCTTTTAAAAAGAAATCGAGGTTCATTCCCCACTCCAACCTCAATCCCTCCATCATCACATACAGCCACCTGGTAGAAAATGATTTAATTACAGCCTGTAATAAGAAAAGCAAAGAGACAGACTATAAGAAAAATCTATCAGAGGCTGAAATCAAATGTCTCAATGAACTTGAAAAAAGAAATGACATTATCATAGAGTCTCTATGTGACTTGGAGGATATTTAACCTTCTTACCTGGCACCTGTACTGTTTGACTCTGATGAAGATGCAGTTGGCGTCGAAACGTTAGCCGTTAATAAATTCATCACAAGTGATCTGAGTGCTTTTCTTCTGGATTCCTCCACGGGGTTATTTTGATCTGTGCTGTCCTGTTCTGAGAAGCACTGACCTCCAATTGCGGAAGGGCTGAAGCACAAGAGATTCCCTCTACCTGAAGTGTTAGTCTGCAGTAAAGTTAAGTGTAAGTGGTCTGCAGTAAAGTTAAGTACAAGTCTGTATGAGCTGATGAATGTGTACCATGAGTACGTTTCCAGAGGCAGGTTGAATAGATGAATGAATGAATGAATGAATGAATGGGAGGATCGAGGACAGATCTCTGAGGAACTCCACTGTGACACTTTGACCTTTCTGAGGAGTCGTCATCAGAGGAGATGAAGCAGGATGTAGCAAATGAGTGAGGACTCACAGGTTCTGATGTTTCTAACGAACACTGTCTTGTTTTGGGTTTCAGGTTCGAAAGTACAGAACAATGACGGAGCTCATCGTGGACGCCATGGAGTTCGTCAAGAATCCGTATAAAGGCAAGAAACTGAAGGTGAGACTGCTGATCCTCTCTGAGAGAGACCAGGGACAGGTTGCACAAAAGACCTTAGGTTAAGAGTTTCGTCAAAGTCGAGGTTAAGGATTTCCTTAAAATAAAATTGGTTCCACAAAACACCCATAAGTCTTCTCCTTAAGGTTTACTTAAGGGGCAGCAGTAGCTCAGTCCATGGGGACTTGGGTTGGGAACCAGAGGGTCGCTGTTCAAGTCTCGGTCCAGACCAAATATGGTGTGTGGACTGGTAGCTGGAGAGGTGCCAGTTCACTGCCGAGGTGCCCTCGAGAAAGGCACCGACCCCCCCGACCGCTCGGGGCGCCTGACCATGGGCAGCCCCCTCACTCTGACATCTCTCCACTTAGTGCATGTGTGTGTGTTTCTGACCTGTGTGTTAATGACAAGGGAGTGGAATAACTGAATTTATTTACTGAACTGATTAATAAAGTGGTGATGATAAAGTGTGATTAAAAAGTGATTAAAAAAATAAAATAAAATGTTCACTGAAGTGCAACATGACAGAGTTTTCGGTGATAAATAAAAACTAACCCTAACCCTGATCCTTTGGATCAGATTTATTCTTCCTCTGATGGTATTCCTCCAGACGTTTCATCTTTTCCTCCTCTGGCCTGTTTGGTTTGATTCTCTTCACTACTTCTTTCTTCTGTCAAACCATGAGCCGACTCTGAGACAATATCAGGCATCACAAACAAACAGTCTCCATGGAAACTGTCACCGCTGTAATATAGCTTTCAACTCAGTGTGTGAGTTTTTCCTTAACTAGGGAAACTTTTAAGGGATGCTGTACAAATGTTTAAGTCCCTCAGCTGAGGAGAAATTAAACCTTAAGTGTCATACTTTAAGGACAAAACTCAAGGTGTTGTGTGCAAACAGCCCCAGGTCTCATTTACTGGAGCCCGGACAGAGACCGAACTTTAGATCAGACTGCTCCTGTTGCTCTGACCTGTGACCTTTGACCCTGACTCTCATGTTCAAACAGACTCATCCAGATTTCCCAAAAAAACCCCTGACTCCATACTTCCGCTTCTTCATGGAGAAACGAGCCAAGTACGCCAAAATCCACCCGGAGATGAGCAACCTGGACCTGACCAAGATCCTGTCCAAGAAGTACAAAGAGCTGCCCGACAAGAAGAAGGTCTGATATAGACTCTCACACACACACACACACACACACACACACACACACACATATTAATGTATCATCAGAAGTGAAAGGGTTAATCCGGCCTGGTGCTGGTGACTCCTCTGCTCTTCCTTATTTTGTCTTCTTCACTTTCCTGCAGCAAAAATACATCACAGAGTTCCAGCGAGAGAAGGAGGAGTTTGAGAAGAACATGGCTCGATTCAAGTGAGTTCATCTACGACCAACTTCAAACTAACTTCACCTCCCAGCTGACTGTTGACACCTCATCGTGAGCAGTTATTGTTAGCATGTGTTTAGCATGTAGCGTGTCTAACGTCAGCTGACCTGCAGGGAGGACCATCCGGAGCTGATTGAGGAGAGGAAGAAGTCCGACCTGCCAGAGAAACCCAAAACTCCTCAACAGCTGTGGTACAACCACGAGAAGAAGACCTACATGAAGCTCCACCCAGAGGTACACACACAATACACACATTATACACACTGAGACACACTCACAGTGGGTGTGTGTGTGGTGTCATATAAACACACAGTCAGTGAGTGAATGTGTTTGTTGTGTGCAGGTGAGTCAGAAGGAGCTGAAGGAGGCTCTGAGGAGACAGTGGTCCCAACTGTCTGACAAGAGAAGACTCAAGTGGATCAGCAAAGCCCTGGAGCTCCAGAAGGACTATGAGGTACCAGAACCAGACCAGACTTAGCTGAGCCAGACCGACCTGAACCAGACTGAACCAGACCGACCTGAACCAGACTGAACCAGACTGACCTGAACCAGACTGAACCAGACCGACCTGAACCAGACTGAACCAGACTGACCTGAACCAGACTGACCTGAACCAGACTGACCTGAACCAGACTGAACCAGTCTAGACCAGACCAAACCAGATTGAACCAGACTGAAGCCAGATGATTCTCAGCATGAGCAGGTGTCTGTACTGAGATCACATGTTGATCTGTGTGATATCATGTGTGATGTCATGTGTGATGTCATGTGTGATGTCATGCAGGGCAGTATGAGAGCGTATCATGAAGCTCACCCTGACGTGAACTCTGACGATCACGTCCGCTCGGTCCTCACTAAAGCAGAGAGACAGCTGAAGGACAAGTTTGACGGACGGCCTACGAAACCACCGCCGTGAGTCTGAATTCACTTTCTGCTAACGAGCTAAATGCTAATGAGCTAAATGCTAATGCACCCATGAACAGGAAGTTTATCAGCTGATGTTCGATGAGTAAGAGGGTAATGAAATGGTGACAGGCCGCCGGTGACCTAGCGAATGTTGACAGGATGTTAGTGTGTGTTTGGAGAGTGGGCGTGGCTAACAGCTGTGTGTTCCTGGCCAGTAACGGCTACTCTCTGTACTGTGCGGAGCTGATGGTGAACATGAAGGACGTCCCGAGCACGGAGCGGATGGTGCTGTGCAGTAAACAGTGGAAGATGATGACGCAGAAAGAGAAGGACATGTTCCAGAAACGCTGTGAGCAGGTTGGTGTCAACACGCCAGCATCACGCCAGGATTCACCTCCTCTTAATGTGAAATCTGCTCTCACTTCCTGTTTCTGTCTAACCTTTGTGTTTCAACAGAGAAAGAAGCAGTATGACATCGACCTGCAGCGGTTTCTGGAGGTACGTCAACATGGCATCATCAGCTGCTTCCTACAGATGTAAAAACATGAACCAGCTCAGTGCAAACACTGAAACGCCTCCGTCAGAAAAAGTTACCTCTGTTTGTAAAGAGTTCAGACAGCTTCACACACAGGAAGTTAATCCGACCGCAACAGGAAACAATCCGTCAAATATTCATCCGATAAAATCGCAGTTCACAAACTCAGACAGGAAGTCAAAGACACGACGACGTGAACACTGAGGGTCGATATGAACGTAACGTCGGCTCGTTTGTTTTTCAGAGTCTCCCGGAGGAGGAACGAGATCGAGTCATGGGTGAGGAGAAACTGGGTGGAGCCAGACTGGGAGGGGGTGTGGCCGCCAGCCCGCACAGAGCCAAGTCTCCTTCCGTCAAGGTCTGAACGTTCTTCTTTAACTCCAGGTCGGATCCCTGTGACTATGAACTCACCTGTCAGGTGGTGTTTCTCCTGTTGTCCCAGGAGCGGTGTCGGGAGGCGGAGCCAGAGACGTGGGCACCTGCCGGACCACCGAAAGACAGACGGGATGGGAAGAAGGCGGCAAAGCTTCCAGTGACACCAAAAACAGCCGAGGAGATGTGGCAGCACAGTGTGATTGGAGACTACCTGGCTAAATACAGAGTGAGATCATTATTGTTGTTGTTCTTGTCAATATTCACCTTCAGTTTGATCAGCTGTCGACAAAAACACCTCAGATTCATTAAACACTTTTATTAGGAGGAAATACACAACGATGAATCGCAGCTGTGTCACACTAACGACGCTCCGCCTCTTTCACCTTGAATGTTTTCAGAAATAAACTTTGTGAATTGTCTGGTTGAGATATCAGAATGTTATTTCCTGTTTGAAGCAGTGAGAGAGAACTAGACTCCGCCCAGCTAGCAGACATTTATCCAATCAGTGCATTTGATGATACATCATCAGTGTGAATGGCATGAAGCAGCAGCGCGCCCCACAGCGTCCACACAGGAACTGGGGGAAATGTAGTGTACAGGGTTTGACTGTTGGTCATGTGACTTGCTCTGCAGAGCGACCGCAGGAAGGCTCAGGTGGCGATGGAGGCGGCCTGGAAGTCGATGGAGAAGAAGGAGAAGATTCCTTGGATCAAGAAGGCAGCAGAGGATCAGAAGCGTTACGAGGTTCAGTACCATCCCGTGGTCAGTGAGCCACACCCCCCATACACTGACCCCGCCCACCTCTAAATTTTTTCAATTAAAGAAAAACAAAAAGTCACCAAACGTGTTTACAGAAACTAAAATATTTTGAAAGAAAGCACGCCTGGCCTGGTGAACCACCTCGGGTTAAAAAGGCGTGTTTTCTTTTTCAAGTTGCTCGATACACTGTACGAGGAAAAAAAATGACCAAAAACTTTTGGAAAAATAGCTAATTTGTTTTGTTTTTTTTCAGTGGCCAAAAAATTTCATAGAAAAATAAACGGCAAACACTTGTTGAAGAAAAACTAATAGCTAGAATTTTAAAAAAAAAGAAAATTGACAAAAAATTTCAAAGAAAAAAAAGTGCCGATTTTATTTTAAAGAAAACATGCGTAGAAGTCACGTTTTCTTTAACACCACAAAAAGTTTTCTCACTTTATTCATGAATTTAAATGTTAATCTGTTTAACTGTGTATTGATTATTGATTGGAAGCCGTCACACTGACAGGATATAGTATTAATACTCTAAACGACCCCCCTGTCGTCCCTCTGTGGACGCGTCTCATGGAGTTTGTACAAGGCGTTGCACTGACTGTGGGTGTCCTGCAGAGGGAGCTGTTGGAGATGAGAGCTCCAGCGGCGGCAGCGGCGCCGGCTCAGAGCCAGAGGAAACCCAAGTTTGATGGAGAACCGAAGAAACCTCCAGTGTGAGTCTGACTGTCGCTCTCATGTTGAGTTCAGTGACACCGACAGGAAGTGTTTAACGAGCTGAACTGATGATGTAATGATGAACTGACGCTGTGGTAACGAACAGGTCATGACACGCTGTGTTTTACTGCAGCTTTATTTCACTGTTTACATCACGACTTCAACAGTCAGCTGGTCGTTATGTTCTGGATTAATCAGCCAATGAATGAATGAATGAATGAGTGATGTGTTTGGTGGCAGATGTTCACTGTAGAATCCAGCATGTTGGAGAAATCTTGACATGTTTGGAGGAACCAGTGAACTTCTGTCTTCCTCAAAGAATTTAAGCGGCCTTGTAGTAAGCCCCTCCCCCTGCTGACTCTGTCCAATAGGAGCGGGTATCAGATGTTCTCCCAGGAGCTGCTGACCAACGGCGAGCTGAATCACTTCAGCCTGAAGGAGCGCATGGTGGAGATCGGGAAGAGGTGGCACAAACTGAGCCAGAGTCAGAAAGACAAGTACAAGAAGATGGTGGAGGAGCAGCAGGTGGAGTACAAGGCCGAGCTGGAGGACTGGGTCAAGGTAACTCACACTGTCGCCACGGCAACCGCCCATGTCTGGAGAACAGCGTCCGTTCAGCACCTGATGGCGCCCGACGTGTAACATGAACCATAAAACTTAATTCATCTGAAGGGAAAATTGAATTGAACGATAACAACTTTATGAACGATGCAACAACGACAGAGAAACGTGAACTAAACACAGCTGCAGCTTTATTTATCATCTTCATCGTCTTCATCATCATCATCAACAGTTTCAGAGAGGCAGCCGTGACGCTCCTCCGCCTGTTGCTCATTAAATATCTATTTTAAAAAAACTCACAGCAAAATCTGAACCCGAGACATTAAATGGAAAACAGCTAAAATATTGATGAGATGGAAAATAAATGAAGTCAGTGTGAACAGGAGCACAGTGAGTGTAAATATCAATAAAAAGGGACTGTTGTATATTTATCGGGGGGGGGGGGGGGGGGTCTGATGATTGTAAGTGTGCTGGTGATTTCTACCTGACGAAACACATAGAGTCAGAAACTCGTCTTTCTGTACGTTTAACTCAAACAGTCCAGACTGAGCTGAGTACGCAGAGCGAGGCTGTCAGGGATCTTTAACCAGCGTCTCATCCAGTCACGCCCTCTGACATCACGTGAAGCACTCGCAGCTTGTTCCACGCCGACAGACGGTAAACGTCATGTGGGCCACTCGATCCTCTGACGTCCTGACGAGACATAAAATGCAGCGTTACATCACGTTCTCTCTGACGACGGCTCAGAGGCCAAAAAGTTTCCGTTACAGAGGTGTTACATGCTGCATAGATTTGACATAAATGTATAATGTTTATTATAGTGTTGATTACCATTTAAATTACATTCATAATTTCCATCACAAACATTAAAGGTTGGAGATGAAGAAAGCCTCAGTTTGTCCCTTCTGTGGATGATGCTGGTGCCTTCGGACAAACGCTTTGTTTTTAGCCCAATGTATGTTTTTCTTTTTTCTGATGGAAGCATGTATCGCACATGATGTGTTCAGGGACCACTGGAAAAAGACAATTGCAAAGAAAAAAAAAATACGATGGCCAAATTTTTCTAAAGACCCTCCAAACCTCCGTGAGGACGTCACAAGCACCGCGGGGTCAGAGGCGATGGGTTCTTTAGAACTCACCCAGTACTTTAAAAATGACAAAAACTTTAAAGACAAACATTAGTAATATAATGAATACCAAAAATGTAATTGACACACTTTTTTTCACCATCCCCCGCCGTAAGTGACGAACAGTCCCTAAAGTACACAGAGAGGTCAGAGCCAATCACAGCTCAGACAGCTTTCATGATGTGACTGTTGCTAAGCGAAGTTGCTCTGACGCCAGTCTGTGGATGAAGATGGACAACACGTCCCACAGAGCTGAACCGTCGTCCTCTGGTGACGTCATTTAGGGATTGGGGGCGGAGCCAGCCACCAGGGGATGTTTAGTCATAGCGTCCATCTTTATTAATCAGTCTGTGTGACACACAAACAATGAATGTCTAATTTTGTTGTTGTTGTCTTCAGTCTCTGTCTCCTCAGGACCGAGCCGTCTACAAAGAGTTCTCCTCCTCGGTGAGTGTGGAAAGTTTTTGTCCAATCACAGTCGTTGTTTGCAATAACTCTGGGTAGAAACACTGCATCACATAAATAAAATCAAATGACGCTGAACAAACGCTGCATCAGTTGGTCCGATTTCAGCCACCTGGAAAAATCCGTATCAGTTTTTCAGAGCCAGACTCCATCAGTCGCTGTGTGAGGAGCAGATATCTGAATACAGCTGTAGGTGTCGTAGGTGACGTGTGTCCACAGCAGGACGCTGCTCAGCTTCTGTCTCTGTGAGTTTCATTCATCACAGCTGAAACCTCAACAACACAGAACAGCAGATGATCCCAGCAGAAGCATCTCAGAGGTTTAACTAACGTTCTTTAAACGTTGCAGCTCAACCCTTCACAGATCGTACAGATCTGTCTGTTCAGCCAGCCGTCCAGCTGGAAGTGACTGTCGTTAGCGTGACGTCATGATGATTCAGTCTAGAGTCCTTGTTTTTATTCTTCTCTCTGTCCCGTGAACTGCAGCTAACGTTAGCGAAGCTAGCAGCAGAATACGTGGACACTGAGCTAACATGATGTTGATGCTAATCACAGGCGGTTCATTAACAGTTTAGGTTTTTTACATTCAGGGAATTTGTTTTAGTGCTGAGACATAAAAAACATCCTGAATATAAAACAGAAAAAAAACACAATAAAGAGTTCAGTTTATTAAATTCGTACAGCTGCACAACGACTGCACTGATATACATGAACAATACCACGTTAGCTTGTGTTTATTTAGTGGTAGTTATATTAGTGTAATGTCAGAAATCCATCATAAGCTAACAGGACCTGAGCTAACGTTAGTAGTGTTTATCTATAGCTAAGCAGCTAATTGCATTTCTTCAGTAAAATCTTTCACAAGCGGAAAGAAGCACCATCATTGGCACGAATACTCCTCGGGGGCTGTTCATTTGATAAAACCCATTAGCCACGTAAAAATTAAGATGGCCACCATTTTTTCCAAGCTGGCCGCCAATTCAATCCCAGAAATGCTATTTTGGGAGCAACTTTGTGTAAAATTGTCCAATAAGTATAATCTTGATATCTAATCATACATTTTTGACCACAGAGAGGACAGATTATTGTATTGGAGAGGCCAAGAAGCTTCCTTCTACCATATTTTCAGCTTACTGATCTCTGGGCTGCTAATTTGAATGTCGTGCAAGGTGTAAATGCTACCGCTTTGGTCTTGCTTGCACAGCACTGTGTAGCTGCAGATGTGAAGATTAGGCTCTGTTTCATAGGTTAGTTAGAGCATAGTTTAGTTATACTCTAACACAACTGTTGAGTCTAGAATGTTAAGGTTATTGACATTACAGATGAATTTGATGTGAAAAATGTACATTGATTCTAAAATGTTCAGGTTACACATACTTGCATTTTACATTTTGTATGTTTTATGCTATACTGTACAAATGACATGTACAGTAGTAAGCAAAGGATCATATTCAACTTCTCATGAGCAAATCAATTGACCGTTTTTGTACATTTCTAATAAATGTTTTGCTGGAATGATGTTGTGTTTATGCATAATTTGAGTAAATGGCATAAAGAGATATAAAAATGATGTCTGATGTATACATTTGAATTTTCCATAGTTAAAAACTAATTTGACACCAGAATCATTGAAATTGGCCCAGAAAATGAAGTTTGTCATAATAGATGGTTGAAATGGCGGCCATCTTTAAAAATGGCAGCCATTTTGAAATTTACGTGGCTAATGGGATTTTTCAAAAGAATGACCCGAGGGGAACACTCAGTCAAATTTTGGTGCTTCTTTCCAGATTTTAAAGATTATTTTGCTTATCTGCTGAGCTATACCCATTATCCAGTGTATGCCAATGAGTCGTTAGCCGTTAGCCATTAGCCGGAATAAACTAATTTTCACTTACTAGATAGATGTTTTTTTTTTCTTTTTTTTTTTTTTAATTTTAAGTTAAATTTAGCGGGGCTAAACTACAGCTAATCCATCATAAGCTAACAGGAACAAAGCTAACATTACTTTGGTAGTGTTAGCCATTACCAGGGCTAAGCTAATGTTAACTCACTAGATTCATGTTTGTTTTTTTAGATTTTTAAGTTAAATTTAGGCGGGGTTAAATAAGACTAATCCAGCATAAGCTAACAGGAACAAACAACACATCAAATTATTTTTATTAATTATTTTTTATATAAAAACACTCAAACTATAAAATAAAGAAAACTTGTGTCGTCTTTAAGCTAATGTTTAGCATTATGGTCTGTTAGTGACTAACAGCAGGAAACTAACGCACCTTGCAGGTTATTGTTTGTTTCAGCGTTTAAACATGTTGTTTGTTTGTTTGTTGGTGCTTCATCAGAAACGTCGCAGCACCACAAAAGTTCGCAGCAGTCCTGGAGCTAAAGTCCGTGTGACGGCGAAGAAGGCGGCCAGTTCAAGAGCCACCACGCAAACAGTCGGCGTGAACAAGAGAGCCATGGCCTACAGAGCCAAGGTAATACACTACACAACCATGACTACACAACTACACACTGTAAAATAAATCTCATTTTATTATGTGGTTTCAGTTTTCTTTTTATTTTGTGGAGTGGGCATTTTGAACCCTCAGTGCCGTCTGTCAGGTCTGTGTCTGTCTTCCAGCAGGACATGACCGACTCAGACGAGGAGAAGAGTGACTCGTCTGACTCTGACGAAGATGACGAGACTTCAGGAAGCACCGACAGCGACGATGAGGATGATGAGGTGAGAACACAAAACAAAAACTGAAGGATTTCAGGGAGCATTTAATCAATCCCTTTAAAACGACCCCAAATTAAGGGTTAGTTAGGGGATAAATGAATCTATCTATCTATCTATCTATCTATCTATCTATCTAGAGTATCTTAATGGACTTATTTTAATTTTAAAGGGTTTTGACAGCAAAGGTCTTAAAATGAATCAGGCATGAAAGACTGATTCTTTAAAAGTACCTTAATTTTGCACTTAAGGGATTCACTACAAATCTGATCTGTAAAAAACTTAATGGATTATTATACAATGTTTTTTAATGTTTTTTTAAGGGTTTTGTGTTCCATCCCTGAATTTTCCCTTAAACTAAAACGTGATGGAAAAACTCAGGTTCTTTATTTTATACACGTGTGTAGGTCTTCACTGCTTACGAAAACTCTTAACTGATATAGAAACACTTAAAACTGCATCAGGTGATTATTAGCACATTATTAAAGGGAAGATTTTTTTTTTTTTGTCTTTTGTCAGAATGACGATGAGGACGAGGATGACGAGGACGATGAAGATCAGACCTCCTCAGAGGAATCTAGTGACTCAGACTCGGACTAGCCCCGCCCCCTCCCCCTCATTGGAGAGGAAAGGCTGTGCAGGCCACGCCTCCTCACATGCCAATCATCCAGGCGGGCCAATGAGAGAAGGTGACGCCATGCCGCGGGGGCGGGGCCTGAAGGAGCGTTTTGTTACCCGTGTGTTTGTTTTATCGAGTGTTTGTTGGTTTTTATCTGATGAATGTTTCAGTAGGGCGGAGAGCCGTTTCTTTTGTTGTTTTTTGAGCAGTGGAGGGGGCGGTGCTTGTACAGTTTGACAGACAGGGGGAGGGGCGGAGCCTATTGGCTGTCGTTTGTTACAGCTGAGGGAGGAGCCAGTGTTCAGCCTCCAATCAGATGCCTGCCTGAGAAAATTAATTAATAAATGCACTTTTTCTCATTGTTGTCTGATTTCATGATGTACTGAAATGCACCATGACATCACACCGTGACATCACACTATGACATCACACTATGAAACCGTAATTACAGAGGAAGTCCTCAGCTCATTCTGATCATGTTTAAAGTTTCTATTAACATGTTCAAACACACGTCATATTTCTCATTCTGTGATGAACACCTGGAGCCAAAAAGCTTATTATGCTCTGACTGGTCAGAGTTTACAGGTGTATTCTTTTTTTTTAAAGATATTTTTGGGGGGCATTTTTAACCTTTATTGTAATAGGACAGACAAGTGTGGGAGGGAGAGGGAGAGTGTGAGGGGGAGAGAGAGAGACATGCAGCAAAGGGCCACAGGCTGGAGTCGAACCCAGGCTGCTGTGGCAACAGCCTTGTACATGGGGCGCCTGCCCTATCCACTAAGCCACCGACGCCCCACAGGTGTATTCTTAAAGGAAGCCAAAACCTGCAGTTCCTCTAACGTCCACTAGAGTGCTTCCCCTCCATGTTCACATGTAGAAATTAACATGTTTACAGCCTGTCTGGTCTCTGGAGATCATTTCTACCTTTTTATACAACTCACCTGTTTATACTTTATTAAGACTTAAAGTTACACATCATTGAGGGGGCGGGGCCTCTTTGAGTGACAGGCTCTCTGCTGACAGTAGATAGATCCACCCTCTCACCCAAATATGGTCACTTCTGGCTCCAAATATATATATTTAAGTAAGTGAGTGAAAAAGACTAGCCGTCATTTCCGTGCAAGTGTGTTTGTGGGCTGCCTGGGAAGTAATCGTTACAATAGCATGTGGATATTAATAAATATAAATAATATAGAAAGAATCTGAGGGCGGCACGGTGGTGTGGTGGTTAGCACTCTCGCCTCACAGCAAAAGGGTTGCCGGTTCGATCCCGGGCGTGGGAGCCCTTCTGTGTGGAGTTTGCATGTTCTCCCTGTGTCAGCGTGGGTTTCCTCCAGGTGCTCCAGCTTCCTCCCACAGTCCAAAGACATGCAGGTTAATTGGTGACTCTAAATTGTCCGTAGGTGTGAATGTGAGTGTGAATGGTTGTCTGTCTCTATGTGTCAGCCCTGCGATAGTCTGGCGACCTGTCCAGGGTGAACCCTGCCTCTCGCCCGATGTAGCTGGGATAGGCTCCAGCCCCCCCGCGACCCTCAAGAGGATGAAGCGGTTAGAAGATGAATGAATGAATGAATGAATCTGATCTGAAATCAACAGCAGGTAAGACACTGATCATGTCACGGAATCATGTCACCTACATGTAGCTACATGCTAACATCAGGGAATCATGTAGCTACATGTAGGTGACATGATTCAGTGATGTTAGCATGTAGCTACATATAGATGACATGTTTCCCCAATGTTAGCGTGTAACTACATGCAGCAGTCGCATGGAACAGATATGATCATATGGCGCTGACATCAGCTTGTAGCAAAGTTAAAAACGATGTTGTGAAGTGTTCTGTCGGTTTAAGAGTGATTACGTTTTGACTCTGGACCTGACAGTTGAGACTTGACCGTGACTCTGTCCATGTGTGTTGGTGACATGATGTTGTGTTAAAGTGATACAGACGACACACAAATACACAAGTTCAGTTTGAGCTTTTATAGACATTTGAATGAATAGATTTATAGAATATAAACAAGCTGTCTGTCCGTCTGTCCGTCACCTGATACACAAATAAATAATCTGACCTCTGACCCCGACATGAAATCACCCACACATCATCACACCAGAGCTGGCTCCTCCTCCAGGCTTTTGGCACACTCACAACGTTACCATGGTTACCCTTCTCCCTCCCTTAGTGTGCACTCAGAGAGAACTACAGTACCCATCAGCCCCTGCTTCATTGCCTCATTTTATAAAACAGTGACGCCCCGAAAAACAGAGTCCCGTACATGCATCGCTGCCGTTACCATGGTTACCATACTTTATAAAAAGGGACTCCACCCACCCTCCCGCCCGCCCCCACCCACAAAAAAAGATATAATGTTTGTTCATCCACATAGCGACCAATCAGAACACAGCCTGCAGTTAATGTCACGTTAAAGGACCGTCTCTGCTGTCCACGTTCCAAATCAAACCACCGTCACACCTGAGCAGGTGACAGCAACCCCGACAGTGCCCTCAAGGACACTCTGAACATTACTAATGTTAATTCATTGTTGCAGAGTCAAAGTGCACCTGAACACACTGCCGCCGTCAACTGCAGCGGAAACAACAGAGACTCGTCATGTGATCTCGTGTTCGCCACCGGAACGACCCAGCTGCTCCAGACATCACGAGAAGAGACGGGAACTCAGAGCTGAGTGAACTTTACTGAACACTGACCACAGTGTGGGCGGAGTCTGTTCGGAGGATCGATCTGATCCCTACGATGTGACTGGTTTGGAAAATGGTCAGAAAACAGCATAACGGTCCTTTAAACAGCTGCACAGGCTGATGGGAGTCTGAGTCCACCTGCACAGTCGTCATGTGACCTCAGTGAAGCTGCAGCGACACGTTATTTTATCGAGTCATCATTCACTGTTTGTAACCATCGTCACTGACTCGTCTCCAACTTGTCAATAACTTGTCACTGACTCGTCAGATTAGTTGATAAAATAATCAGTAGTTGCAGCTGTGATCTGAATGAACACATTAACGTGTCACCGTTCAGAGGGCTGCTGACCTCTGACCCCCACAACGCGCACACACACACACACACACACACACACACACACACACACACACACAGGGCGTCATAGTGGGACGTCCAGCAGCTTCTTGTGCAGGTACTGTTTCACCTCCTCGATGCCATTCAGCTTCTCCAGCTCATGGTACGGCAGCTGAGGGGAGACAAAAAACAAGTCAAACGCTGTCTGACATCTGAAGGCTACTGGTCCTTTTACACCGTGGTGACATCGCACCTTTATTCCTCCTCACCAGCCTGTATAAAAGGGACAATCACAGAATGAAGGGACAGAGTTGTGTGGCCTTCAGGCTGACAGTGGAGGTGGTAACAGCGCCAAAATGATGTATGACAGGACAGCTGCAGGATGGGATGTCTTGTGTGCGACCCACTGCGGGAGATTTAAAAGCAGCTAACTCAAAGATGAACAGTAGCTGTTAGCAATTAGCACCTGACTCAAAGAAGAACAGCAGCTGTTAGCAGTTAGCAGCTAACTCAAAGAAAAATAGCAGCTGTAAGCAGTTAGCAGCTAACTCAAAGAGGAACAGCAGCTGTTAGCAGTTAGCAGCTAACTCCAAGAAGAACAACAGCAGCTGTTAGCAGTTAGCAGCTAACTCCAAGAAGAACAACAGCAGCTGTAAGCAATTAGCAGCTAACTCCAAGAAGAACAACAGCAGCTGTTAGCAGTTAGCAGCTAACTCCAAGAAGAACAACAGCAGCTGTAAGCAATTAGCAGCTAACTCCAAGAAGAACAACAGCAGATGTTAGCAGCTAACTCAAAGACAAGATCAGCTGCCATATAACAGGGATGCTAAATGATTTTTATTGGCATGTGAAGTCATTGCTATTGTTTATAAAGAGCTGCTGGCAAGTCTGTTATATGTTACACTGTGTGATTTATTCTGTAGGACATCTATTGCACGTCTGTCCGTCCTGGAAGAGGGATCCCTCCTCAGTTGCTCTTCCTGAGGTTTCTACCGTTTTTTCCCTGTTAAAGGGTTTTTTGGGGAGTTTTTCCTGATCAGCTGTGAGGGTCATAAGGACAGAGGGATGTCGTATGCTGTAAAGCCCTGTGAGGCAAATTGTGATTTGTGATATTGGGCTTTATAAATAAAACTGATTGATTGATTGACTGACACCTGACGCCGCTCCGCTTTGAGTGCCCGCACTTTGCCAAAAAAATAAAAACAGTTTCCACCGACCTGTCGTTGCTCTGAGCTTGCACAGCGTCAGGAGGGGATTTTAAACACGGCTGTTCTCTCATTTCTATGCAAGGACTTCAAGGACCAAGTCAAAATATTTTCAAGGTATTCAAGTACTCATATTCCTGAGTCTTAAATTCAAGCACCTCAGTGTCTCAGTTGTGCTCATAATTAACTCAACAAAGGGATTACCTGCACCCCCAGCTCCACCATCCTCCCTCTCCTCTGACCCCCCACCTGCACTAAAGGTCTGTGAAGAGGATGTGTGTCGGCTCTTCCAGAGTACACCATTTGCAGACGACACCATGGTCATCGGTCTAATCCGGGACTGTGATGAGTCTGCATACAGACAGGAGGTGGAGCACCTGGTCCTCTGGTGTGGTCAGAACCACCAGGAGCTGAACCCGCTCAAGACTGTGGAGATGACAGTGGACTTTAGGAGAGGCCCCCCGACACTGCCCCGCCTCACCATCGTCAACAGCACAGTGTCTACTGTGGACACCTTCAGGTTTCTGGGTACCACAATCTCTTGACCTGAAGTGGACCTCACACATAGACGAGCTCTGGAAAAAGGCCCAGCAGAGGCTGTGCTTCCTGCGACTAGTGTTGTCACGGTACCAAAATTGGGACCCACAGTACGATACCAGTGACAGTATCAGGGTTCTATCTCTCTTCCCCCCACTTTTGTCAATTCTGGTACATTTAAAGCAAGTCTACCAGCGTCAAATTCCTTGTGTGTACACGCATACTTGGTGAATAAAGCTGATTCTGATTCTGAACATTTGAGCACCACCTGGTGGAAGTTTGTGGTTGACACAGTGTCACCTGACCTGATTAAAGACAGGTGTGCAAGGATCAGCTGAGTGCTGAAGACGACATGAGGAAATAGTCTGAAACCACTGTGTGTTCGCTTTAATCTCAGTTCACCGTTCGAAGTATGATATCATCACATCAGCTGATCGGAACTGTTTATTTTGGGGAGCGTTTGTTTTAAAGAGTTGGCGAGAGGAATCGTTTATAGCTCCACCCGTCCTTCAGATCAGACCGCCGTCCAACCAGCTGCAGCTCCAGGCGTCATCAGTGAGGACAACTGAAGGTATCATTTTAATAAACCATGTTTCCTGTCAGTCTGGTCTTCAGGTGGTGTCTTTGAGGACGTTAAGACAGTCCTTTATTTGTCCGTCCCTCATTAATGGAGACATTACCTCCACATCTGCTGTTAAATTAACCTGCAGTTATGAGTCAGACAGAGACAGACTGAGGGACGTTAGGTGTGTGCATGACTGCGCCCCCTCCCATCCCTCCAACTCCATCATCAAGTTCATGGATGATACCACTGTAGTTGGGCTTATCATTAGAGGAGAAGAGACGGCTTCCAGGGAGGAAGTCCAGAAACTGACAGAGTGGCGTTCGGCCAACAATCTGCTGCTGAACACCACCAGTCATCATAGACTTCAGAAACAAAAGAGAGGATCAGGCCCCACCATCATCTGACGGTTAATGGCCTCTTCGTTTGCGAGGACAAGGAGGGCGCGCAATTCCTTGTCTCCCCAGTTGCTCATCTTTACAGTGTCTGTCAGGTTTGTGTTTCCCTCTTGCTACTAGCTGCTCGCTAATTCCTGCTATCAGCTGTTTCCTGTTTATCCACCGCCAGTGGCTCACACGTGCGGCGTCATCAACAGCTCCTCCCACAAGTCATCAACAGCCCCTCCCACAAGTCATCAACAGCTCCTCCCACAAGTCATCAACAGCCCCTCCCACAAGTCATCAACAGCTCCTCCCACAAGTCATCAACAGCCCCTCCCACAAGTCATCAACAGCTCCTACCACAAGTCATCAACAGCTCCTCCCACAAGTCATTAACAGCTCCTCCCGTTGCAGAAGGCCGCCTCAGTCTGTTTAAACTAAAAGGGTTCCACCAATATGTCTACCCTACGAGGAGGAACATTGGGCGCCTCGGATCAACTCGCCAATCTGGCTCTGTGTGTCTAAACGCTCGCAGCTTGCCGGCAAAACGGCCCAACATTTGCAGAAAATCTGGCAGTGTAAAAGGGGCTTATGTGTGGTATGTTGGGAGCTCAGCTGCTGATAGGAAGGTGTTACAAAGGGTAATTAACACAGCCCAGAAAGTCATTGGCTGCCCTCTGCCCTCCTTGGAGGAGATCTCCAGCTCCCGATGCCTCAGCAGGACCAGTTCCATCCTCAAGGACTCGCATCACCAGCACATCATGTGTTTAACCTGTTGCCCTCAGGCAGGCGCTACAGGTCAATCAAAGCCCCAACCACCAGACTGACAAACAGCTACTTTCCCTGGGCAATAAGAACTCTGAACAGGCCATAATATGTGCTGTAGAAGAAATGTGCAATCAACCGACTGCTGGTTTAACTTATTTATTTCTAAATCTCCTTTAGCACTGTTTTATTCATTGCTGTGTATGTGACATGTTGACATCATGTTTGTGATCTGTTTTATGTTGTCATGTATCGTACTAAGATCAAAGGAGCAGCACCTATAATCTCATTATATTGCTATATAATGACAATAAAGCTTTCTAATCTCTAACCTGTAGGATGATGTATCCCAGCAGCCTCAGGTGCCGGTCCCTCATGGCTCGAGACCCGACCAGGACCTCTGAGTTGTGGCAGTAGTGCCACTTATCGTTGACAGACATGATGACCCTGCAGAGACACAGTGAGACATGAGGACACCTGTCAAACCTCCTCAGGACGTCCATCAGCTGACTCTGAGGTGGACTGACCTCCTGATCTGTCTCTGCTCTGTGGGGGGGTTGTCCCCGTCGGGTCTGTCAGGGGGGTGGAGCTGTAGTGACGGGGGCCCTCTGTCAGTCCCGGACCCCTCAGAATACGTCACATTCTCGTAGAATCCCGGCAGCTCGCAGTCTGTCCCAGGGCCCCCCGGGGTCCCCCCCTCGTCCTCCAGGATCTTCCCGATGGAAAACTGGAAGAGTGAGTCAGGGGCGGCGGCCCCCGTGGGGCCCTGGGCCCCGGGCGGGGCCAGGCCATCAGAGGGGGGGCTGCTGAGCGTGGAGCTGTCCTGGCTCTCCAGAGAGTGCTCCTTGGCCAGACTGGAGTAGTACTCTGCTGCAGGGACATAGTAGGGCCCATAAGGGCCGCCATTAGTCCCGGGCCGCGGGGGCCCTGAGGGAGCCGTGGCCCCTGGCGTGCTGCGGATGTGGTGGGGAAGGAAGGACCTGGACTCCATGGCCCCGCCCATCGCCTCGCCCACGTGACAGGCCTGCTCTGCCCCCTCCTCCAGTGCTGTGAACGGAGAGAACTTCTGGAACTCTGAAGTCACCACAGCAACCGCTCCATCAGCCGGTTTGGACGCCACGGCAACACAGGACGGAGGAACGATGCTGAGAGCCAGACCAGCTCCAGTCCTGATGGGTAGAACCCGCCCAGAACCGTCCATCCACAGGACAAAGTCTGGAGACAAAAGAGAGTCCAAGTATACACCTGAAACTGTGAGGGTCCTAAGGACAGAGGGATGTCGTATGCTGTAAAGCCCTGTGAGGCAAACTGTGATTTGTGATATTGGGCTTTATAAATAAAACTGATTGAATTGATTGATTGATTGATTGATTGATTGATTGATCACAAGGCAGTGCTCCCTCTGTGTGTGTGTGTGTGTACTCTGTGTGTGTGTGTACTGTGTGTGTGTGTACTACTGTGTGTGTGTGTGTGTGTGTGTGTGTGTGTATTACTGTGTGTGTGTGGTAGTACAACTGTGTGTACCACTGTGTGCAGTATTCAGTGTGCAGTACCTGTGTAGTATCCCGGAGCGAGCACTTCATCCTGTTTGTAGTTCTGTTCTCCGACCAGCTGTCTCAGAGCCTCAGCTACCAGACCTTTATAACTGACAGAGACAAAGGAATCAGGACCAGTTCATCCAGTAGCAGGAGCCAGTTAGAACCGGTCTGAGGTGATCAGGTGTCTGTTACCTGTACTTGTGTACAGGTGTGTATGTTACCTGTACTTGCGGTTGACCTCATCAGCGGTCAGGGCATGGTCAAACATCAGGACCTTGTGGGAGTCCTGCAGGCGTGGTCCAGTGTACTCACGGTACTCCAGCTCCACTGCAGCGTCCAGCAGAGAGAGGTACCGCCGGACGATGAGAGCGTACGGACTGTCTGTACACACACAAACAGCACACAGGTACCAATACTTAAAACACCTGTGGTAACAGTAACTTGTACTCTGAAGTCCTGCTGACAGGATCGACTCTGAAAGACCTCTCAGGAATCACAACCCACAGCTAGACTGGGAACTTTACTGATTGAGTCGAGCTATAATGGCTGTACTGGTTGTGTTGTGGTACTGACTGGTGACGTTGCTGATGAAGGCGGAGGAGAAGACTCGGTGCAGCACCAGGCCGGGGAAATGTCCCAGCTGGAACAGAGACATGAGGATGTTGACGGTGGCGAGCGGCGAGCTGAGTGCCTTCAGCTCCACCACCTCCTCCAGCCGAGAGAAGAACTGCTGCTCATTGGATGGACGGTAACTCATCCTGCTGAACGGGAACACCAGCTTCTGAATCACCTGAGAAACCACAGACAAACGCATCTGCACAGTCACAGGTACACAAGGCACACAGGTACGGAGGTCATGTGATCACTAGTCCAGTCCTCACCTTACTGTCCAGATACTCGGCCTTCTTCACCAGGAAGTCTGCGATGGTGTCGAGCAGTCGTGTCTCTCTCAGCCGATGGCGAGCGATGTATTTGGCGATCAAAGCCATCGTGTACGGAGTGATGCTGTCTACCTTCTTTGGCAACTCCTCTGTTTCAGAGCAACATGTCACATGATCAACACAGCGTTTCCATGGAGGACTGCTCCATGGCTGGGTTCAGGTTTGAGGGTAGGTTGGATAGTATTGACAGTTTGTACCCAGTGTGTACCCAGTGTGTACTTGATGTGTACCCAGGGTGTTCCCAGTGTGTACTTGATGTGTACCCTGTGTGTACCCAGTGTGTACTTGATGTGTACCCAGTGTGCACCCAGTGTGTACTTGATGTGTACCCAGTGTGTAGCCAGTGTGTACTTGATGTGTACCCAGTGTGTACCCAGTGTGTGGTTGATGTGTACCCAGTGTGTGGTTGATGTGTACCCAGTGTGTGGTTGATGTGTACCCTGTGTGCAGTCATTGGTGAACCCCTTCCGAAGCTCACCTGCCAGGCTGCTGATGAACCTCTCCTGTCGGTTCTGGTAGAACAGGTGAGAGCTGAAAATTAACTCCAGACTTTTGTTACTCGCCTCACGAACACACGCTGCCAACATTTCATCTAAAAGTGCCATCTCCTGGTCACGAACACCGCTGACACTCGCCAGAGTGTGTTTGACCAGACGCAAGATCTTCCTGAAAGTCGGAGGAAGACAAAAAGACGTCATGAATACTCAGATCAAACTCATTTTAGATGCTGTCACGTGAAAATCAGGATGTACGACCTGTTGGCGAGCAGTTGTTCAGGGTTTGGAGGCGTGTTGCTGTTGTTAGCTGTAGTGGCGTTGGCGCCCCCTGTAGCAGCGGCGGGTTCCTGTGGCTGCAGCGAGCGCCACTTGAGTCTGTAGTAGGAGAGCAGCAAGAAGAGCGTCTGCGGGTGGCGCTCTCTCTCCAGGTTCTTTTCCAGGCCAGCCAGGCAGGCCTCAGTCAGCGGGTGCTGGCTGCCCGGGTGGAGCTTCATACTGGAGCTGAACACCATGGACACATCCTTCTGGTTAAATTGGTTCAGTCTGGACTGAGACTCCGCCTCCAAAACCTGGACCACCTGTGAGTCACTGGGAAGACCTGAAGAGACCACAAACAGAAAGATCCAGACATCACAAATCCTCCAGGTCTGATGCTACGCAGCCATTTCCTGTCTGGGTTTGTGTTGGTGCACACCTTTGTCACTACTACTCACCTGAGAACCTCCTCCTGTGTCTCTGCTGCCTGTCACTTTCATGGATATGCTAACTGTTACATAATGATGTCACACGTAAGCAAATTAGTTCATGATGTCATCTAGCACGTTTCCCAGCAGGCCACTGAAACACCTGTGGAGCCTCACTTGAGAGGAGCTCCTCCTGTTAAACCTCTGCCACTATTATTGGGACTCACCGAGTGCCGCCACGGCGTACAGACAGTTGACGATGCTGAAGTTGTCAAACTTGGCGCAGTCATTGACGATGGCGTTACAAAGCGTCTGGAAGTCCTGATGCTCCAGGATCTGACGTCTGTCACCTGCCTCTGCCCCTCCTCCTCCTCCTGAAGCCTCAGTGTCATGGTCATCCCCTCCGCCTCGAGGCGGCGGCGTGGCCTGTAGCAGCTGTCCAATCTTCTGCAGGGCAACGGGGTAGTGGTTATGGGAGATCTTGGCAGGGTTCTGGGTGACCCAGCGCAGCACCTCATCAGGACGCCGTGAGCGTTCGATCAGACGCTTCATGGTGAAGAACGTGTCGTAGCTCATCTTTTCGTGGATGAAGTTCCACGTCTTCTTCTTGTTGCCGGCAGTGGCAGCAACCCCTCCAGCCGGAGCCCCCCCTCCGTATGTGTGGAAGTGGGCGTGGTGCTGGTAGTGGGGGGGCAGCGGAGGCGGGGCCAGGTGCGCGGGCTGCGGATGGGGGTGGTAGTGGTGGTGGAAGTGCGTTCCTCTGTGGGCATCAGGGCGACCCTGGTATAGCGGGTAAGCGGGGGGAGGTGGGGCTGGGTGGTGGGGGAGGTGGGGGTGAGGCGCATCAAGCATGGACAGCCCCGCCCTTCGCCCCTGTTTAACACCACCACCTCCTCCCCCTCCTCCTCCTCCTCCTCCTCCCCCCGCGGTGCTGTAGAGGCGGGTGGCGTACATGTCAACGGACTGAGCGACGGGCAGAGGAGGACAGGGAGGGAGGCGGTGAGCTCGGCTCAGGAGGTGCCACGCAGTGGACAAACACAGCATAGTCCAACAGCTGGGCCGCCAGGAAGCAACAGCGCACAACTCCTGCAGAGGAGAAGGAAGAGGAGGAGGTGAAGGAGAAAGAGGGGGAGGAGGAGGAGGAAGAGGGGAAGGAGGAGGAGGAGGGATTAAAGGAGGAGCTCAACAGACATCCACCTCCTAACAGAGACAACAGAGCTGATCAACACGTCACATGACAGTGCAGGACGCAGGGTCCAAAACTAACACTCGCCACTCGCCAATTACGGGTAGATTTTGTCTCTGGCTGGTAAATTTTTAAGACCACTCGCCACTCTGGCAAGTTATTTTTTTTACCAGCGAAAAATGCATTTTTTTGTTACTGTAGAACGGTGCTGGTATCGGCTGGTTTCCTGGCAGAGTAATGTGTATTTCAGGCAGAGACGATCTTTGGTCACGTAACGCCAGGGCCACACCGCCCGCGGAAGCGCTGTGAATAGCCTCGAAGCGCCGAGAAGCGAAGCCAGTTTCCTTTCGGCGCCCATGTTAACCAATTGTGTCATCCACACCGGTCGCGGAGCTGCCCTGCAGTGACGGAGACAACAGCTGGGAGCACAACCGCTTGTCGAGCGGCATGGAGAAATGCGCGTCTGATGTGAACGGGCTTGCGCGAGAATTTCGGTGTGCTGCGATCGCTTCCCAAACGTACCTGAACAGCCGAGCACACAGGTATGTGTTGTGTCAGAGGAGAAACGAGGCGTTCACATTTCTCTCTTTGTGGCATGTAACCATCCACAAACCTCACCGCACTTTAGGGACTGTTTTTTACTTGTATGTTAATCAGTTGGTGCAGTTTCACTTAAGTAAAAAAAAAATAACTGGACAACTTTTACCAGCCAGCCTGGCAGGTAAGTGAAAAAGTTAGTTTTGGACCCTGGCAGGACGTGTTCGTGTTTCAGTATCCAGACGGCGTCCTGATTTAACAGGTGTGAGCTCATCTGTCATCACCGCCTCGTCTCCAAACAGGAACATCTGAAACATTCTGGTTTATCAAACACAGTGGAAACAAGGAGGAACCAAAGTGTCAGGTGACGAACCACCTGACCACAGAACTGACAGGTGACATAAGCAAAGACCAGAAAAACCTCATGACCTGAACTCATCACCAAAAAGAGAGCAGAAAGCAGAAACTAGAGGAGAGGAGAGCAGAGACTAGAGCAGAGGAGAGCAGACACTAGAGGAGAGGAGAGCAGAGACTAGAGAAGAGCAGAGACTAGGAGAGGAGAGCAGAGACTAGAAGAGAGCAGAAAGCAAAGACCAGAGGAGAGCAGAAACAAGAGGGGAGCTGAGACAAGAGGAGAGCAGAGACAAGAGGGGAGCTGAGACAAGAGGAGAGCAGAGACAAGAGGAGGGCAGAGACAAGAGGAGAGCTGAGGAGAGCAGAGACAAGAGGGGAGCAGAAAGCAGAGACTAGAGGAGAGCAGAGACTAGGAGATGAGAGCAGAGACAAGAGGAGAGAAGAGCAGACACCAGAGCAGAGGAGAGCAGAGGAGAGCAGAGACAAGAGGGGAGCAGAGACAAGAGGAGAGAAGAGACAAGAGGAGAGCTGAGGAGAGCAGAGACAAGAGGGGAGCAGAAAGTAGAGACTAGAGGAGAGCAGAGACTAGGAGATGAGAGCAGAGACTAGAGAAGAGAAGAGCAGACACCAGAGCAGAGGAGAGCAGAGACAAGAGGGGAGCAGAGACAAGAGGGGAGCAAAGACCAGAGGGGAACAGAGACAAGAGGAGAGCAGAGACAAGAGAAGAGCAGACACAAGAGGAGAGCAGAGACAAGAGGAGAGCAGACACAAGAGGGGAGCAGAGACAAGAGGGGAGCAAAGACCAGAGGGGAACAGAGACAAGAGGGGAGCAGAGACCAGAGGGGAACAGAGACAAGAGGAGAGCAGAGACAAGAGGAAAGCAGAGACCAGAGGGGAGCAGAGACAAGAGGGGAGCAGAGACAAGAGGGGAGCAGAGACAAGAGGAGAGCAGACACAAGAGGGGAGTAGAGACAAGAGGAGAGCAGTCACAAGAGGGGAGCAGAGACAAGAGGGGAGCAGAGTAAAGAGGGGAACAGAGACAAGAGAAGAGCAGAGACAAGAGGGGAGCAGAGACAAGAGAGGAGCAAAGACCAGAGGGGAACAGAGACAAGAGAAGAGCAGACACAAGAGGGGAGCAGAGACAAGAGGAGAGCAGACACAAGAGGGGAGCAGAGACCAGAGGGGAGCAGAGACAAGAGGAGAGCAGAGACAAGAGGAGAGCAGACACAAGAGGGGAGCAGACACAAGAGGGGAGCAGAGACAAGAGGAGAGCAGACACAAGAGGGGAGCAGAGACCAGAGGGGAGCAGAGACAAGAGGAGAGCAGAGACAAGAGAAGAGCAGAGACAAGAGGGGAGCAGAGACAAGAGAGGAGCAAAGACCAGAGGGGAACAGAGACAAGAGAAGAGCAGACACAAGAGGGGAGCAGAGACAAGAGGAGAGCAGACACAAGAGGGGAGCAGACACAAGAGGGGAGCAGAGACAAGAGGAGAGCAGAGACAAGAGGGGAGCAGAGACAAGAGGGGAGCAGAGACAAGAGGAGAGCAGACACAAGAGGGGAGCAGAGACCAGAGAGGAGCAGAGACAAGAGGAGAGCAGACACAAGAGGGGAGCAGACACAAGAGGGGAGCAGAGACCAGGGGGGAGCAGAGACCAGGGGGGAGCAGAGAGCAGAGGTGAGCAGAAGCTGCAGACTCAGCAGTTAGACTACATCAGATAAGATGATCAATTAATCAACTGCTCACACAGTCCTCCTGCTCCTCTCCTGTTCCTTCTTCTGCTCCTCCTCTGTCCTCCTGCTTATCTGTCCTCCTCCTCTTCTCCTTTCTTCCGTCTCCCATCTTTCTGCTCCTCTCCTGTCTTCCTCCTCCACCTTTGTCCTCTCCTGTCTTTCTCCTCCACCTTTGTCCTCTCCTGTCTTTCTCCTCCACCTTTGTCCTCCTCCTCCTCTGTGTTCCTCCTCCTCTCCTGTCCTCCTCCTCCTCTCCTGTCCTCCTTCTCCTCTCCTGTGTTCCTTCTCTTCTGTCTTACTCCTCCACCTCTGTCCTCCTCGTAACTTCAGTCAGCCCAGGCCCACATGCTAACGTTAGCATCCTGTTGGCCGATTAACCCCCTTTCCATGGTATCACAGAGACGTCACTGCCTGAATCACATAAATATGATGACGTCATATCATATGTGACGTACCTGTGTGTGTGGTTTTTTCGGCCGTCTGTCCAGCTTACCACCGGGCAGCTGACAGCTGTTAGCCGAGCAGCTAGCTGTCAGTTAGCAGCTCAGTTAGCAGCCCGACTAACAGCAGCACGTCAGGGGATTCACACCGGACAGAAGCCGTGAAGCTAATCGGGACACCATGCTAACGGAGGTTACAAGCTATAAACTGAGTTAAAACAAGCTAACTGTCGGCTAAGCTACACTAGCCGTTAGCTCCGATCCTCCACCAGCTGATCTGTTAGCCTGTTAGCATCAGTGTGTCCTTCTCTCAGCCGCATATACCCACGTATTAACCCGCTAATGACCCGGGTTATAACCCGGTGAGGAGTGTGTTTACCTCATAGCTCAGTGACACCGGCAGCTCCGCTCAAACACCTGAGGCCGCTGACAGTGCGGGTTCACCGGGGAAACAGTCAGCGGTCAGCAGCTTCATTCCTCCACACAGCCCGGCATGAAACTGTCGGAGAGCCGGGGGAGTTCGACAGCGCCCCCCGGCGGCTGCTGCCTTAACAACACCTTTATCATAATTTTATATATATATATATATATATATACATATGTATGTATATATATATATATATATATATATATATATATATATATGTTATATACATGTTTATTAAACGTGTCACGTGTCTGCTGCTCAAACGATGTTTACCGTGTCCAATCCTCCCAACACAGAACAGAAAGCCGTCAGTATCCAGTGAAATGAGGATGAGTTTGATGAACAGAGACAACACTGGTTAAATAATGAGAAAAATGATTGCACTATAATTGATTTACTTTTTGCACGGGATGAAATGCGATCATTGCTCCTCTGTCTGTGGTACTCAGAGCGCTCCTCCTGATCACTGTGACAAAGTAAAATCCTTACAACAAGTCACATTCTGTTGATTACTGATTAATTTAAATACAGCAGAGAGAGCGCGTGACACCCTCCGTCCTGCAGGGGGCGGAATGCGCCATCAAACAACAGAAGAAGAAGAAGGAGGAGGAGGAGGAGGTTGCAGTAAATATGGCAGCGCAGTGTGATTACGGAACAGAAATCTTGAACTTGACTCGTGTTTAGGGCCCGGTACCGTCTTTTCCTGCCGCTCAGTGTCGGTGTGAGTCCGGTGTGAGGATGGCCCACCGCTACCTGCGGCTGTCAGCCGGCTGCAGGAACACCTTCCGGCTGCTGCTGCCCTCCAGCGCTCCAGCCAGACAGGTAGGTGGATATCATGCTAACATGCTAACTGCTAACGGGAAACCGACCAAAACAAGACCGACACCGACCCCCGTAACACCTGAACACCGACCAAAACAAGACCGACACCGACCCCCGTAACACCTGAACACCGACCAAAACAAGACCGACACCGACCCCCGTAACACCTGAACACCGACCAAAACAAGACCGACACCGACCCCCGTAACACCTGAACACCGACCAAAACAAGACCGACACCGACCCCCGTAACACCTGAACTCCGACCAAAACAGGACCGACACCGACCCCCGTAACACCTGAACTCCGACCAAAACAGGACCGATACTGAGCCCAGTGACTCAGTGAAAGTAAAAATGAAAATGATGAAATAATAATAATGATGATAATGATGAAACAAAAACATAATACAAATGGAGTAAACAATGTTTCATCTCGTTTCTGTCAGGTGACGTGTTCGACCACGGCAGGACAGGTAGAAAGGGGGCGGAGCCTGCTGAATGAGCTGCTGGGAGTGTACAGGAGTCTCAGTTCCAGACCACCTAAAGGTACAGGACTCTGTGTGTGTGTGTGTGTGTGTGTGTGTGTGTGTGTGTGTGTGTGTGTGTGTGTGTGTGTGTGAGGACTGGGCGAGGACGTCTTCCTGTGTGGACAGACGCTCTGGTGCTGCTCAGGTGTCTGGCCAGTTTTGTCCACCTGATGCTTGCAGTGTCGTCTGAGGTTGTGTTGGCAGGGTTCGATCACATCGTCAGTCAGGATGAGGCTCACAGGGCTGAGAACAGGACGCTCACTTTGGGTTAAACAAACATTTTAATTCTTTAATTAAAACGTGAGATCATTTTTTTAATGGCAGTTTGCGCCTTAAATTCTGTGTCTGGGTGTGTTTTCATTCAGAGTCATATAAAAGCAAGAGCACATGGAATCAACCGGTCCGTTCAGTTTTATCTGAAGTCGACACTGAAAATGCTCCTTTGATAATCGTGATGACATCATACCATCTTTCACGACCATCTTAATGTCTGCATCACAGACATGAAAGACTTTTAAGTATTCATTTTGAACTCAACACTTCCTGTTTGTGTTTCAAAATAAAAGCCCTCTAACATAATTTCTATGAACAAAAATCTCTTCATTTGTCAACACAAGGCTTTTATTGTGAAATATTATCAGGTGGGTGTTGATGATGATGATGATGATGATGATGATGATGCAGCGCTCTGCTCAGCTCTGTAACTGAGCAGAGCGCCAGCTTTAATACAGTCGTCACAGCAGCAGTGCTGTCGTCTATATGAACACCGCACACGTGTGAGCTGTGTGTGCACGCTCAGGGTGCACGACTCACAGGAAGGAGTGTTCTAGATCATGATGTTTGAGGTCCTGTGTTCGTGAGGCTGTGATCATGTGACTGGATGAATGATCCTGCAGCAGCTGTGTCATGGCGTCCCTGTTCACCGTGGAGACACCAGATGAAAACAAGGGTTCTTCATGAATGACATTTTCACAGCTGGACAATAACTGATGTACAGACGCTCATTCTGTGGTGGAACTGTTCCTTCAACACTCACACGGTCCTCATTAGTACAGAAGTCCTGACATGTCCGTGTCCAGCTCAGTGACCTGTTTTTTTTCTTCTTCAGGTTTTGAGAAATATTTTCCAGAAAATCAGAAAAATCCAAAAAACACTGAAGCTGAGGAAAAAACCAAAGGTACAAATCTACTGTCCTCTACTGTCACATCTACTGTCGCATCTACTGTTCTCTACTGTCATCTACTGTCATCTGTTGTCATCTGCTGTCCTCTACTGTCCTCTACTGTCACATCTGCTGTCGCATCTATTGTCATCTACTGTCCTCTACTGTCACATCTGCTGTCATCTGCTGTCCTCTACTGTCATCTGCTGTCATCTACTGACATCTACTGACATCTACTGTCCTCTACTGTCACATCTGCTGTCATCTGCTGTCATCTACTGTCATCTACTGTCATTTGCTGTCATCTGCTGTCATCTACTGTCCTCTACTGTCACATCTGCTGTCATCTGCTGTCCTCTACTGTCATCTACTGTCCTCTACTGTCACATCTGCTGTCATCTGCTGTCATCTACTGTCATCTGCTGTCATCTGCTGTCACATCTGCTGTCATCTGCTGTCCTCTACTGTCATCTACTGTCCTCTACTGTCACATCTGCTGTCATCTGCTGTCCTCTACTGTCATCTGCTGTCACATCTGCTGTCATCTGCTGTCATCTGCTGTCATCTGCTGTCCTCTACTGTCATCTGCTGTCATCTGCTGTCCTCTACTGTCATCTGCTGTCATCTGCTGTCCTCTACTGTCATCTGCTGTCATCTGCTGTCCTCTACTGTCATCTGCTGTCATCTGCTGTCATCTGCTGTCCTCTACTGTCATCTGCTGTCATCTGCTGTCCTCTACTGTCATCTGCTGTCATCTGCTGTCATCTGCTGTCCTCTACTGTCCTCTACTGTCATCTGCTGTCATCTGCTGTCCTCTACTGTCATCTGCTGTCATCTGCTGTCCTCTACTGTCATCTGCTGTCATCTGCTGTCCTCTACTGTCATCTGCTGTCACATCTGCTGTCATCTACTGTCATCTGCTGTCATCTGCTGTCCTCTACTGTCATCTGCTGTCATCTGCTGTCATCTGCTGTCATCTGCTGTCCTCTACTGTCCTCTACTGTCATCTGCTGTCATCTGCTGTCCTCTACTGTCATCTGCTGTCATCTGCTGTCACATCTGCTGTCATCTGCTGTCATCTACTGTCCTCTACTGTCATCTGCTGTCATCTGCTGTCACATCTGCTGTCATCTACTGTCCTCTACTGTCATCTGCTGTCATCTGCTGTCACATCTGCTGTCATCTGCTGTCATCTACTGTCCTCTACTGTCACATCTGCTGTCACATCTGCTGTCATCTGCTGTCCTCTACTGTCATCTGCTGTCATCTGCTGTCACATCTGCTGTCCTCTACTGTCATCTGCTGTCATCTGCTGTCCTCTACTGTCATCTGCTGTCATCTGCTGTCACATCTGCTGTCATCTGCTGTCATCTACTGTCCTCTACTGTCACATCTGCTGTCACATCTGCTGTCATCTGCTGTCCTCTACTGTCATCTGCTGTCATCTGCTGTCCTCTACTGTCATCTGCTGTCATCTGCTGTCACATCTGCTGTCATCTGCTGTCCTCTACTGTCATCTGCTGTCATCTGCTGTCACATCTGCTGTCATCTGCTGTCATCTACTGTCCTCTACTGTCATCTGCTGTCATCTGCTGTCACATCTGCTGTCATCTGCTGTCATCTACTGTCCTCTACTGTCACATCTGCTGTCACATCTGCTGTCATCTGCTGTCCTCTACTGTCATCTGCTGTCATCTGCTGTCACATCTGCTGTCATCTGCTGTCATCTACTGTCCTCTACTGTCACATCTGCTGTCATCTGCTGTCATCTACTGTCACATCTGCTGTCATCTGCTGTCATCTACTGTCCTCTACTGTCACATCTGCTGTCATCTGCTGTCCTCTACTGTCACATCTGCTGTCATCTGCTGTCATCTACTGTCCTCTACTGTCATTTGCTGTCATCTACTGTCCTCTACTGTCACATCTGCTGTCATCTGCTGTCATCTACTGTCCTCTACTGTCACATCTGCTGTCATCTGCTGTCATCTACTGTCATCTACTGTCATTTGCTGTCATCTACTGTCATCTACTGTCCTCTACTGTCAGATCTGCTGTCATCTACTGTCATCTACTGTCATTTGCTGTCATCTACTGTCATCTACTGTCCTCTACTGTCACATCTGCTGTCATCTACTGTCATCTACTGTCATCTGCTGTCATCTGCTGTCATCTACTGTCACATCTGCTGTCATCTGCTGTCATCTGCTGTCATCTACTGTCCTCTACTGTCATCTACTGTCATCTACTGTCACATCTGCTGTCATCTGCTGTCATCTGCTGTCATCTACTGTCCTCTACTGTCACATCTACTGTCACATCTGCTGTCATCTGCTGTCATCTGCTGTCATCTACTGTCATCTACTGTCATCTGCTGTCATCTACTGTCCTCTACTGTCACATCTGCTGTCATCTGCTGTCATCTACTGTCATCTACTGTCATCTGCTGTCATCTGCTGTCATCTACTGTCCTCTACTGTCACATCTACTGTCGCATCTACTGTTCTCTACTGTCATCTACTGTCATCTGCTGTCCTCTACTGTCCTCTACTGTCACATCTACTGTCACATCTACTGTCGCATCTACTGTCCTCTACTGTCACATCTCCTGTCACATCTACTGTCGCATCTACTGTTCTCTACTGTCATCTGCTGTCATCTGCTGTCCTCTACTGTCCTCTACTGTCACATCTCCTGTCACATCTACTGTCGCATCTACTGTTCTCTACTGTCATCTGCTGTCCTCTACTGTCATCTACTGTCATCTACTGTCCTCTACTGTCCTCTACTGTCACATCTACTGTCACATCTACTGTTCTCTACTGTCATCTACTGTCATCTGCTGTCATCTGCTGTCCTCTACTGTCCTCTACTGTCACATCTACTGTCCTCTACTGTCCTCTACTGTCACATCTACTGTTCTCTACTGTCCTCTACTGTCCTCTACTGTCACATCTACTGTCACATCTACTGTTCTCTACTGTCATCTACTGTCATCTACTGTCCTCTACTGTCACATCTACTGTCGCATCTACTGTCCTCTACTGTCCTCTACTGTCACATCTACTGTCACATCTACTGTTCTCTACTGTCATCTGCTGTCATCTGCTGTCCTCTACTGTCCTCTACTGTCACATCTACTGTCGCATCTACTGTCCTCTACTGTCATCTGCTGTCACATCTACTGTCATCTACTGTCACATCTACTGTCATCTACTGACATCTACTGACATCTACTGTCATCTGCTGTCATCTGCTGTCCTCTACTGTCCTCTACTGTCATCTACTGTCCTCTACTGTCACATCTGCTGTCACATCTACTGTCATCTACTGTCACATCTACTGTCATCTGCTGTCATCTGCTGTCACATCTACTGTCATCTACTGTCACATCTACTGTCATCTGCTGTCATCTACTGACATCTACTGTCATCTACTGTCATCTGCTGTCATCTGCTGTCATCTGCTGTCATCTACTGTCCTCTACTGTCATCTACTGACATCTGCTGTCATCTGCTGTCCTCTACTGTCATCTACTGTCCTCTACTGTCATCTGCTGTCATCTGCTGTCCTCTACTGTCCTCTACTGTCCTCTACTGTCCTCTACTGTCATCTACTGTCATCTGCTGTCATCTACTGTCATCTACTGTCATCTGCTGTCATCTACTGTCATCTACTGTCCCCTACTGTCATCTACTGTCATCTGCTGTCATCTACTGTCCTCTACTGTCATCTGCTGTCATCTGCTGTCATCTACTGTTCTCTACTGTCATCTACTGTCCTCTACTGTCATCTACTGTCCTCTACTGTCAACTACTGTCTTCTACTGTCCTCTACTGTCCTCTACTGTCATCTACTGTCCCCTACTGTCATCTACTGTCATCTGCTGTCATCTACTGTCCTCTACTGTCATCTACTGTCCTCTACTGTCAACTACTGTCTTCTACTGTCATCTACTGTCCTTTACTGTCATCTACTGTCATCTGCTGTCATCTACTGTCATCTACTGTCATCTACTGTCACATCTACTGTCATCTGCTGTCATCTGCTGTCATCTACTGTCCTCTACTGTCTTCTACTGTCATCTACTGTCCTCTACTGTCATCTACTGTCCCCTACTGTCATCTACTGTCATCTGCTGTCATCTACTGTCATCTACTGTCATCTACTGTCACATCTACTGTCATCTACTGTCATCTACTGATATCTACTGTCATCTGCTGTCATCTGCTGTCCTCTACTGTCATCTACTGTCCTCTACTGTCACATCTACTGTCATCTACTGTCACATCTACTGTCCTCTACTGTCATCTACTGTCATCTGCTGTCCTCTACTGTTCTCTACTGTCCTCTACTGACATCTACTGACATCTACTGTCATCTACTGTCATCTGCTGTCCTCTGCTGTCCTCTACTGTCATCTGCTGTCCTCTACTGTCATCTGCTGTCATCTGCTGTCCTCTACTGTCATCTGCTGTCACATCTACTGTCATCTACTGTCACATCTACTGTCATCTGCTGTCATCTACTGTCCTCTACTGTCCTCTACTGTCATCTACTGTCCTCTACTGTCATCTGCTGTCACATCTACTGTCATCTACTGTCACATCTACTGTCATCTACTGTCATCTACTGACATCTACTGTCCTCTACTGTCCTCTACTGTCATCTGCTGTCATCTACTGTTCTCTACTGTCATCTGCTGTCACATCTACTGTCATCTACTGTCACATCTACTGTCATCTACTGACATCTACTGTCATCTGCTGTCACATCTACTGTCATCTACTGACATCTACTGTCATCTGCTGTCATCTGCTGTCCTCTACTGTCCTCTACTGTCACATCTACTGTCCTCTACTGTCACATCTACTGTCATCTACTGACATCTGCTGTCATCTGCTGTCCTCTACTGTCCTCTACTGTCATCTACTGTCTGTTACCTGATTGTTAGATTATTGTTTCTTGTCAGATGCCAAACCTGCCAATGCTCAGAGAGCCTCTGGGAGGTCAGCAGGTGGAGGAGGATCAGCAGGTGGAGGAGGTGGAGGAGGATCAGCAGGAGGAGGAGGAGGTGGAAAGCGAGGAGGTCGTAGGGAGGAGTCCCACTGGTACAGCCGTCTGCAGAAGGTCAGTGTTCATGTGTTGGTGCTGCTCAGGCCTCACCTGGGCCCTGTTTCAGAAGGCAGGATCAGAGTTTGTTGAGCCTGATCTCTGAAACAGGGCCCTGGTCACACAGGTGTGTGTCTGTGGGGTTTTTTTCAGGGGGACATTCCCTGGGATGATAAAGAGTTTCGGATGTACTTCCTGATCGGAGCTGCGTTCTGGACCACCGTCACCTATTACTTCTTCTTCAGGGACGGAGGACGAGAGGTCACCTGGAAGGACTTTGTCAACAACTACCTGTCCAAAGGAGTGGTGAGGAGAACACCTGTAACACTTTCCTCACCTGCTTACCTTGACCTATTAATCTGATTACATTAATCTGACTATATCCCCAATCCGTTAATCTGATTACATTAATCTGACTATATCCCCAATCCGTTAATCTGATTACATTAATCTGACTATATCCCTAATTGGTTAATCTGATTACATTAATCTGACTATATCCCCAGTCCGTAAATCTGATTACATTAATCTGACTATATCCCCAATCCGTTAATCTGATTACATTAATCTGACTATATCCCTAATTGGTTAATCTGATTACATTAATCTGACTATATCCCCAATGTGTTAATCTGATTACATTAATCTGACTATATCCCCAGTCTGTTAATCTGATTACATTAATCTGACTATATCCCCAAACCGTTAATCTGATTACATTAATCTGACTATATCCCCAAACCGTTAATCTGATTACATTAATCTGACTATATCCCTAATGTGTTAATCTGATTACATTAATCTGACTATATCCCTAATTGGTTAATCTGATTACATTAATCTGACTATATCCCCAGTGTGTTAATCTGATTACATTAATCTGACTATATCCCTAATTGGTTAATCTGATTACATTAATCTGACTATATCCCTAATTGGTTAATCTGATTACATTAATCTGACTATATCCTCAATGTGTTAATCTGATTACATTAATCTGACTATATCCCCAATCCGTTAATCTGATTACATTAATCTGACTATATCCCCAATGTGTTAATCTGATTACATTAATCTGACTATATCCCTAATTGGTTAATCTGATTACATTAATCTGACTATATCCCCAATGTGTTAATCTGATTACATTAATCTGACTATATCCCTAATTGGTTAATCTGATTACATTAATCTGACTATATCCCCAATGTGTTAATCTTATTACATTAATCTGACTATATCCCCAATGTGTTAATCTGATTACATTAATCTGACTATATCCCCAATGTGTTAATCTGATTACATTAATCTGACTATATCCCTAATTGGTTAATCTGATTACATTAATCTGACTATATCCCCAATGTGTTAATCTGATTACATTAATCTGACTATATCCCCAATGTGTTAATCTGATTACATTAATCTGACTATATCCCCAATGTGTTAATCTGATTACATTAATCTGACTATATCCCCAATGTGTTAATCTGATTACATTAATCTGACTATATCCCCAATGTGTTAATCTGATTACATTAATCTGACTATATCCCCAATGTGTTAATCTGATTACATTAATCTGACTATATCCCCAATGTGTTAATCTGATTACATTAATCTGACTATATCCCCAATGTGTTAATATGATTACATTAATCTGACTATATCTTCAATGTGTTAATCTGATTACATTAATCTGACTATATCCCTAATTGGTTAATCTGATTACCTTAATCTGACTATATCCCTAATTGGTTAATCTGATTACATTAATCTGACTATATCCTCAATGTGTTAATCTGATTACATTAATCTGACGATATCCCCAGTCCGTAAATCTGATTACATTAATCTGACGATATCCTCAGTCCGTAAATCTGATTACATTAATCTGACAATATCCCCAGTCCGTAAATCTGATTACATTAATCTGACAGTATCCCCAATCCGTAAATCTGATTATAATCTGACTATAATCCAATTTTTTTTGTAATCTGATTACATTAATCTGACTATATCCTCAATTGGTTAATCTGATTACATTAATCTGACTATATCCCCAGTGTTAATCTGATTACATTAATCTGAAACACCTTAAATCTGATTACATTAATCTGACAATATCCCCAGTCCGTAAATCTGATTACATTAATCTGACAGTATCGGCACATTAATCAGAGTTAAAACCTGTCTTTGTGTCCATCAGGTGGACCGGTTAGAGGTGGTCAACAAGCGCTACGTCAAGGTGGTCTTCTCTCCTGGGAAGATGCCGGTGGACGGGGTGAGTCTCAGAATCAACACTAGTCTTATTTTATACACTGAACACAAATTGAACTGCAATACTTTTGTTTTTGCTCCAAAGACTCTTAGTTAAGATCTGAGAGTTTTTCTGATCTCCAGATTAATTTTGTCTCAAAGTCTGGTTGCAAACACTGAGCTCGTCTCAGTTTATTATTGACAAGACATTTTATTTGTCACTCAGGATCACCTTACAGGGAAAGACAGAGAAAATATCAGCAGATAAAAGAGTCAGTGACATAAGAAATAAATTAACATAAAATAAACAAATAAATGATAAAGGCCAATTACAAAACAACAAATAAATATTCAGCAAAACAAGTTTACATCAATAAAATTCATTGTTAGTAGTGGATGTGTGGACGGACAGACGGACGAATGGATGGATGGATGGATGGTTTGATTGATTGATTGATTGATTGATTGATTGATTGATTGATTACTTTATTGGTCCTGAAGGAAATGTGTCTTGGACAAGAGGTCACACATCATAATACACCAACAATACAACACAGCAAAAAAACAGTGCAAACATGTAATGTGTGTGTGTGTGTGTGTGTGTGTGTGTGTGTGTGTGTGAGCAGTTCATAGCCCGACCCTACATCTGACTCAGATAAATGAGGTCTTATATCGATTGAGTTACCTGTTTCTGTTTTTCATGGGGACCCTGTAACGGGTCGGTGACGGCAGCAGATCACACTCTGCGTACAGGATGTGGGAGGCTGAAGGCTGTAGACATCATGGTGGTCGGGTGGGATGGAGGGACAGTGAGGTGGATGTAGGAGGAAGACCTGAGAATGTGGGTGGGGGTTTGGTGGATGAGCACTCTGGAGGCGGTTTGTGTGGCGTAGATGGAAGTAGGCAGACCGAGTGACATCACTGATGTGAGCAGGAAATGACAGAGTGCTGCCTACAGGTGAGTCTGATCAAACAGTGTCATTACTGCACAGGTGAGTGTGTGGATGCTCACGATGAGATCTTTAAACCTGTGAGACAAAATAAGTGTTGTGTTTACATTTTTGTTTAGTATAAAAGTAAAGTTCATACTCTATGAATTCATTTTCTGATTGATTTTACTTAATTGTTGTTATTGATTAAATCACTGATCAATCAAATTTTATTTGTATAGCACTTTTAATACATTTAAAATGCAGCACAAAGTGCTTCACAGAATAAAAACAAACAAAAATACTACACACATATTGAAAACCCGCCCCTCCCACATATAAACACACACACACACACACACACACACACACACAGACACACGACGTCCCTGCGGGCAGACCGGACACACCTCTCAGTGTGGAGGCCCCCCATGAGGAAACACTGGAGCTAAAAACTAAAAGACTAAAAGGCAATATGATAAGATAAAACAGGTATGAGATAAAATAATAATAAAATGCTTAAAAATCTAAGGATTAAAAAAAAAATTAAAGATTTTAAGATTAAAATAATATCAATAATAATAAATAAATAAATGAAGATTTAGAAACTTAATAAAATGCATAAAGATTTAAAAATAAATCATTTAAAAGCATTAGAAATTAAAAATAACATATAAGAATTAAAAGAGTAGAAGAAATCCGTTAAAAGCTAAATTAAAAAGGTGAGTCTTGAGCCTCCTTTTAAAAACATCAACAGTCTCTGCAGTCCTGATGCTCTGTGGCAGGCTGTTCCACAAGTGAGGGCCATCATGGCTGAATGCAGCCTCCCCGTGGGTTTTTGTTCTAACTCTTGGAATGATTAAAAGGCCGGTGCCGGAGGACCTCAGGGTCCCCGAGGGTTGATATGATAAAAGCAGGTCAGATAAATAAGATGGCCCAAGACCATTAAGACATTTAAAAACTAATAAAAGAACCTTAAAATCCATCCTGAAACACACGGGGAGCCAATGCAGCCATTTTAACACTGGTGTAATGTGCGCCCGCCCTCTGGTCCTCGTCAGCACTCGTGCGGCTGAGTTTTGGAGTAGCTGCAGGTTAGAGATGGTCTTTTTGGGAAGACCAGACAGCAGGGCATTACAGTAATCTAAATGACAAGAGATAAAAGCATGCATCAGCACCTCCGTGTTAGCCTGAGAGAGAAACGGGCGGACTCTTCTTAAGATGATAAAAACCTGTCTTTGTTACATTTTTGATGTGTGGAATAAAACAGAGCTCAGAGTCAAAAATGACGCCCAGGTTCTTCACACATTGTGAAGGTTTAAAATCTTGTAGTTTTGGTAAAAGTTTCTCTCTCCTGCCTTCAGGACCAATAATTAAAACCTCTGTTTTGTCCTGGTTGAGCTGCAGGACATTCACTGCCATCCATGACTTGATGTCTAAAATGCAGTTAAAAAGGGCATCAATTGGCCCTGTGTCATCAGGAGACACGGCGATGTACAGCTGTGTGTCATCTGCGTAACTGTGGAAGCATATATAGATTAAAAAGAAGTGGACCTAAAATTGACCCTTGGGGCACCCCACACCTGATTTCACGCGTTCTGGAGGAACATGTGTCCATACTTACAAAGAAACATCGGTCTGTGAGATAAGAGCTGAACCAGTTAAAAACAGTACCAGAGAGGCCCACCAGGTTTTTGAGTCTGTTTAATAAAATGTGATGGTCTACTGTATCAAAGGCGGCGCTCAGATCCAGTAGTACCAGGACTGTGAGTTTTTGTGAATCTGCATTAAATCTGATGTCATTTAAAATCTTTAAAGGGCTGTCTGTGTACTGTGGTTCATCCCAAAACCAGACTGATATTTCTCTAAAATACTGTTTCTTTTTTTTTTTAAAAAAAAAAAAAAATAATTTACTTGGTTAAAAACCAGTTTTTCTAAAATCTTCCTTAAAAACGGTAAGTTGGATGCAGGTCAGTAATTATTAAAAGTGTTGGGATCTAAATTACTCTTCTTCAGAAGGGGCTTCACCACTGCTGTTTTGAAGGCAGCGGGGAAGACACCCGTCTGCAGAGAGTAATTTACTATGTTTAAAATCTGTTCCTCAAAGAATCCATGAAATGTTTTTAAAGTGCTGTGGGAATCAGATCTAAAAGGCAGGTTGTTGGGTTTACCTGGGAGAAAACTCGACCAAGTGTCCTCGCATCAACCAGGGCAAAACTCTCCAGTGTTTCCTCAGGTAAAAGCAACTGTTCATGTGTGTTAAAAATTACATTCTGTTGGGATAAAAGACTGGATCTGATATCATCGATTTTACTTCAGAAGTGGTCATCAAAGTCCTCACAGAGGGCGTCTGTTGATATGTTGGATGGTTTATTAAAATTGGTGCTGGTTAAAAGATCGAAGGTGGAGAAAAGAAGTTTGGGGTTGTTTTTATGATCAGAAATGAGTTTTGAAAAGTGGGATATTCTTGCCTGTTTGACTGTTTTATTGTAGGATTTGAGTTGTTCACATAATATTTCAAAATGAACTGTCAGTTTGGTTTTTCTCCACCTCCTCTCTGCACTCCTGCATTTTCTTTTCAGTCTTTTGATAACATCATGTCTCCACGGGGGTGTAGGTTTTGTTTTTATTGTTTTGGTTAAAAGTGGAGCCACTGAGTCAAGTGTTGACTTTAATTTACTGTTAAAATTGTCCACAATAAAATCACAGGGTGCAGGTAAAATCTCTGCAGGAGTGCTCTGTAAAATTAGCGTTTCCTCACCGCTCTCACCGGGGCTCCTGATGGCTAAAACTGGTGATGTTAAAATACACACAGTAGTGGTCGGACACAGCCAGGTCAACAACAGAGGACACACCAGTGGACAGGCCATAGGTTATGACCAGGTCCAGGGTGTGTCCTCTGTTGGGAGTTGGCTGTGTGACGTGCTGCTTAAAATCCATGCAGGTTAAAAGGTTTAAAAATTCTCTGGACATTGGATCAGAGGTATTATCAACATGTAAATTAAAATCACCAGTTATTAAAATTCTGTTATAGGTGGTGTGTATGACTGATAATAGTTCTTAGAATTCAGTGATAAAAGAGGTGGAATGGTGGGGTGGTCTGTAAACTGTGATACAAAGAATAGGAGGACTGCTAAAAACAAAGGCATGATACTCAAACGATGAGTAGCTGTTAAAAGAAACTTCATTTGAGTGCAGTGCGCTTCTGGTTATAGATGCAGTTCCACCTCCTCTTTTACCCCCCTAGTAGAAAATAAAAAATTAAAATTTGGTGGGCAGGCCTCGGTGAGAACAACAGGTGCGTCAGTGCCAAGCCATGTCTCTGTTAAAAGAATACTGTCCAGCTTGTTATCTAAAATCAGGTCATTTATGATAAAAGTTTTATTTAAAAGAGAGCGCAAGTTCAGCACGGCCAAGTTAATGTCTGTGCCAAACGTGCGCTCATCATCACAATATGGTGAGTGTGGAGCAGGAGTGAGGGGAACTAAGTTTTTGGGGTTGCTATTGGTCCATGGTGAAGTTGTTCTGTTAAATCTGTTTGAGATTCTGACTGGGATGGATGTGGATGTGGGAGTGGGTTGGGGATGAACCAAAGAGGAAAGCAGGGGCGCGTGTGCTTCCAGTGTACGTCAGTCACATGGGGCACACTGAACAGCGTGCTGAATGTTAGCCGCTAACATGCAGCTGCCCAGCCTGCTCGGGTGAAGCCCGCCAGCCCTGTAAAAAGAGGACCGGTTCCAAAATAAGTTAAAATTGTCGATAAAAGCGAAACCATAGGTGCTACAGGCAGCCTGGACCCATGAATTGAGGGAGAGGAGCCGGCTGAAGCGTTCTGCCCCGCGGGACAGTGTTGGCAGGGGACCGCTGATAAAAACAGACTTACCACAGTTTTTTAAAAGTTAAAAGAGCAACAAAATCCATTTTTGTCCGATGGTGATGGTGTGCTGTGAGATTCTGATGACCGCACATTGTTACTGCAGTGTTAGAATATTTGGGCCTGTACGGAAAGTTCAGAGTGATTTTAATTGACTGTATCAGTGTGTTGTGCAGCTGTTTCCATTTAATTTAAAAAACCTTCACAGGATTCTGTTTGTCTCCGTTGGTGCGAATTACACGACGTGTCACGTGATCTGACATGATTTACTGTTAAAATAGACGTGTTATTGATTTACTTTTAAAATAGATGTGTTATTGGCGCTTTGATGTAACTTTAAAAAGTTAAAAATGAATTCTAAAATCATTTTGTTTATGAATATTTCATGAGTAATAAAAACTGCATTTATGTGATGATAAGAGCGTTACACGTTATAGAGTCTCACAGGTATAAATACAGGTGAGCCTCGGGCACAGAAAGGTTTAAAACCACCGGCCTCAGGCTGCTGTCAGCCCTAGAGTGGTCTCCTCTGGTCTGAATCAGGGACTCATGTTGTTCCAAAGTTGTATAATTGCCTAGAGTTGGTTGGTGTTCTCACGGCAGCATTTACAAGAGGACCAGATCAAATGCCTTGTGTGAGAAAGCTGCTCTTGATTGGTCAGAATTTCCATGTGGGAAAAATCCAGGAAGTAAAGCAAACGTTGAAGAAGAGTACACTTGCAAGATAAATGTGACACTTTCTAATGTCACAATGGAGGGACAACTACGCAGGTTGATTTTAGCGCTGCTCATCGTGGACTATATTGCTGTCATTGTTCATTTTAGTCAAAGCATACAGTTTGAAAACGGACGAACCGGACTGAGACCACCTCTTCAAGTAGGTCTCAGTCTGGTTGTTTTGCTCTCTCCCCCCTCACACTTAACTGTCCTCTCAATTAAAGGAAAAAATGCCCCAAAAAATATCTTTAAAAAAAAAAAAAAAAAAATCTATAATCTGTCTGGTTGTCAAGATCCTCCTGTCACAGTCTGACAGTTGGAGTCACGTCTACTCGAACCACATTAAAAACATGGATCTGTTCAACCTCAGACTGTAACATCAGAGTCTGTTTCCACAGGCAGGATCTATGTTAATATGTCTCAGTCTGAGTGTTTCACTGCGGTCAGTCTGGAGGAGTCAGCTGCTCGTCACTCAGCAGGAAGTAGCTGCTCTGGTGTTTCCCGGCCCGAGCGGTGACATCGTAACTTGCGTAGAAACTGTGGAGAGCACATTCAGATGTGTCGATAGGGTCAGAGGTCAGAACACACCAGCTGATTGCTCAGAGAAGTGACGCATGCTTCATATTTACATGTTCTGGCTGCTGGGTGAAGGAGGAGGTTCAGTCTGTGTCTCTGTCTCTTTCAGCAGTACGTGTGGTTCAACATTGGCAGCGTGGACACGTTTGAGAGGAATCTGGAGACAGCTCAGTACGAGCTTGGCATCGAGGGGGAGAACAGACTGCCGGTGGTTTATTCCACTGAGAGCGACGGGTGAGGAATGACGTCACGTCCACCACGCGGCTACAGTTTATACAGCCGAAGGTCTCTACTCTATTGTTCCTCTTCCCTCCTCAGCACCTTCCTACTGAGCATGCTCCCCACTGTGCTCATCATTGGCTTCCTGCTGTTCATGCTGCGGCGGGGACCAGCGGGGGCGGGGCGTCCTGGCCGGGGGATGGGCGGACTGTTCAGCGTCAGCGAGACAACGGCTAAGATCCTAAAAGATGAGATTGACGTGAAGTTCAAAGACGTGGCGGGCTGCGAGGAGGCGAAGCTGGAGATCATGGAGTTCGTCAACTTCCTCAAGAACCCCAAACAGTACCAAGACCTAGGCGCCAAGATCCCCAAGGTGAGGGAGGGACCTGGACCTGTGAGGTGAGGGGGGGACCTGGACCTGTGAGGTGAGGGGGGACCTGAACCTGTGAGGTGAGGGGGGGACCTGGACCTCTTAGGTGAGGGAGGGACCTGGACCTGTGAGGTGAGGGGGGGACCTGGACCTGTGAGGTGAGGGAGGGACCTGGACCTGTGAGGTGAGGGGGGGACCTGGACCTGTGAGGTGAGGGGGGGACCTGGACCTGTGAGGTGAGGGAGGGACCTGGACCTCTGAGGTGAGGGGGGGGACCTGGACCTGTGAGGTGAGGGAGGGACCTGGACCTCTGAGGTGAGGGGGGGGACCTGGACCTGTGAGGTGAGGGAGGGACCTGGACCTGTGAGGTGAGGGAGGACCTGGACCTGTGAGGTGAGGGGGGACCTGGACCTGTGAGGTAAGGGGGGGGGACCTGGACCTGTGAGGTGAGGGGGACCTGGACCTGTGAGCTGAGGGGGGGGGACCTGGACCTGTGAGGTGAGGAGGGACCTGGACCTGTGAGGTGAGGGTTGCATTCAGCAGTTAATGGTTGTTGTTGATGTGTGCAGGGAGCCATCTTGACGGGTCCTCCAGGAACAGGAAAGACTCTTCTGGCCAAAGCGACGGCTGGTGAGGCCAACGTACCGTTCATCACCGTCAACGGCTCAGAGTTCCTGGAGATGTTTGTGGGCGTCGGCCCCGCCAGGGTTAGAAAGACACACACACACACACACACACACACAGGAAGCTGTTTCTGCAGGGGCTCCTGGGAAATGTAGGCTGAATCCAGAAAATAAAAAAGTCAGAAAAAGTTGTAAAGTTCAGGAGGTGAGAAACAGCTCCTGAATTTAAAATGTTTGAATGTCTGTTCAGAAGCGTCACTGATGAACTGAAGTAGATCTGAAGATCATTTTAGTGTCGACTCTTTGAACTGTTGTTAAAAATATCTTTCAGTCATTGATGACGAAACGAAAAAAAAAAATCCAGATTTAGTTTGACGTTCAACTTGAACATAAATTCAGAGTCAGATTCTTTATTCCTCGGCGGCGTCTGTCGGACGTTTACTTGAAACAAAAAAAGCTGACAGCGACACATTTTCCCCAAAAATCATTAAAAAAGAAGACAAGAAAATATTTGATTTCACAAACACAGAAATGAACAAACCCTCCTGTGATAGTGAGCGTACAGGATATGTTCAGACTCCGTGTGACTGTGGGCGGACTGATCGTCACGCTGCGTCTACAGGAAGTCAAACAGCTCGTTAAATTAATGAGACGTCTTTGATTGATCAGTTTTTTTGGTCGTAAACTTGTTCCTGAAATACACTGTGACCTTTGACCTCAGGGAACGCAATGAGCACCTCTAAGCTCAGAGTGATGTCACTTCCTGTGCAGGTCAGAGATCTGTTTGTCATGGCGAGGAAGAACGCTCCCTGCATCCTCTTCATCGACGAGATCGACGCTGTGGGACGGAAACGAGGACGAGGAAACTTCGGGGGACAGAGCGAGCAGGAGAACACGCTGAACCAGCTGCTGGTGGAGATGGACGGTGGGAAACACGGCCGGGCGCCTTCTTAAAGGGACAGTTCACCCAAACAGATCGTTTTAGTGTGAGCTGTTGAGGGGTCAGGTGTTCACTTCCTCTCTGGTATCATGTGTCAGGAACACGTGGTGTTTAAGTGACTGTTAGAAATAACTGATCATTAAATATAATTATTAATGATATGATTTATTTGACATCAAACCACCTCTCAGGGCGTCAGCCTGTGACAAAGGAAAGTCATAATGAAGTCATTCATTCAGTGTCATAAATGACACCAAGGTACCCATTAGCAGCTCTGATTAATCAGCTGTGACCAGTGTTGGTGTGTGTGACATGTTGGCACCATGTCACTTCTGTCCAACAATAAACAGACAGCATGTGTGTTTCAAAAGTATTTACTCACGATATAATTGACCAAAACTAGGGTTGCCCCCCCCGACTGAGACTGGTCATCACTGAGGGTGGCCGGCAATGTGGCAATGTGGCAATGTGGCAGAATATGAACGACACAGTTTACATACATAAAGTTTATGAGACACTCACAACAACGAGACAATAAAATATTAAAAAATCAAACCAAATAAAACGGAACAAACTAACAAAAAAGATTAAAGTCCATCAAATAAAGAGAGCGTCAGTTAGAACATGTTCATTAAGGGCGTCCTCCTCAGCTGAGCTGTAGCGTTACATACAGTCGGTTCAGTAGACATCAAACTCACCTTCAGTGAACGAAATGTTAGTGTGGGGTCACGTCGTGCTGTTGTATCAGAGAGGAAGTGCTGCGTCTGTCATAAACTGCTCCACAGCTGAGGGCCAAATATGTGTGTTTGATTTTGGGCTGAACTGTCCCTTTACACACACACACACACACACACACACACACACACACACACATGTGAACACGTCATCATCATCATCGTCATCAGACCCTGAACGTGACTTTAATGCAGATCAGTTTGTCTTTAAACTTGAAAATGTAAATGTGAAGAATATTTTAAGGGCTCCATGAAGGTCACAGGTCACCCTCTTTTTTATTTTATTTTATTTTACCAGGTCAGTCCATTGAGATCAATGATCTCATTTTCAAGGGAGACCTGGCCCAAACAGCAGCAGCATGAAAAGTTACAGACGAGACACAACACAACAAATAATCAAGTACCAGTGACAACATTAAAATACCTACAGACAATGACAAGAACCAACCGATGTATTTATCATTGAGGTTATCACAACTTTAAAATCAGGCAGCGGGATAAGGCTCCCAAGATTCAAGTCCTCTTGAAGGCCGTTCCAGGTAAGAGGAGCCGAGCACTTGAAGACCTTTTTCCCAGTTCAGTCCTTACACTTGGTACAGACAATAGGACAACATCTTGTGATCTCAAGCTATAGCTGCCACTACTAGCTAATAGCCACCAGCTCTCTGAACAGTCAAGGAGCAGATATAAGAAGGGAGCATGCCTAGCATGGCTTTAAACAGGTACCAGTGACTGAGCCTTCACATAGTCAGTGAGGGCCAGCCAATCCTGGAATACAGAGTACAGTGATGAGTCAGTGATGAGTCAGTGACGAGTCAGTACTGTCCAGTTTGTGACAAATCTCAGAGCACTGTGATCCGCAGTGTCCAACATCCTCAAACAATGGGCTCTAATTTAGACCAAGTTCAGGGCTTCAGCCCAAATAAGGGATCAATTCATGGATTGTTAAGAGGTTTTAAGAGACCCGAGAGGTTTTAACACCCGAAAATGTCCCTTAACTTTTACATTAATTGAGAACAATGGAGTCCTTGTGTCAGGTCTAAATTAAAGGATTCTTTCTGTGTCCTGCAGATTATATACACACATACCTCAACACTTAGCAGCTCTTTAATTCACTTGTTAAACCCCGGAATGATGTCATCATTAATGATGACATCGTTAGACTGGTGTAGTCACATGATTTTAAGGGAAAATCTAAAGCAGCTGTTTCTGTGCTCTCAGGGTTCAACACGGCGACCAACGTTGTGGTTCTCGCAGGAACCAACCGGCCGGACATCCTGGACCCGGCTCTGATGAGACCTGGACGCTTCGACAGACAGATCTACATCGGTGAGAAACTACTTCCTGTTTCCTGTTTGTACGTCAGAAGAAGAGAGGAGAGTAGATAAAGAGAGGAGGATAAAAAGTGTTTATTAAAAGGTCGATCTCGACTTTATGAATCGATATCAGGTCACTGAAATGAAGATTGGTCTGAATCACTAATTTTGATCCTGTCAGTGATGATCAGGGACAATCACTGACGATCAGGGACAATCACTGACGATCAGGGACAATCACTGACGATCAGGGATGATCACTGATGATCACTGACGATCAGGGACAATCACTGACGATCACTGACGATCAGGGACAATCACTGACGATCAGGGATGATCACTGACGATCAGGGATGATCACTGATGATCACTGACGATCAGGGACAATCACTGACGATCACTGACGATCAGGGACGAGATCATGAAGCTGTTGATTTCAAAAAGAAAATGATGATTGAGTTTTTAAACCTTCAAACTCATTAATATTATGACATCATCACATGATAAAACCTTCAGACATTTAATGAATCAGTTGGACAGCTGATGATTGACAGCAGCTGATTTTCTGATCCGTAAACACAGAATCAATGATCAATAATCTTGTTATGATTACGTTTTGTTGTTATTTTGATAATAATCAGTGAACCTGTCGCCACTGTCTCAGGTCCTCCTGACATCAAAGGTCGAGCGTCCATCTTTAAAGTCCACCTGCGTCCTCTGAAGCTGGACAGTGAGCTGGACAAAGACGCTCTGGCCAAGAAGATGGCGGCGCTCACACCTGGATTCTCAGGTAAATACACCTGTGTGACCCTCTCTCCATCAGACAGCAGGAAGTTCAGTCTGCCTCACTTCTCCCTGTTTTCTGTCTGTCAGGCGCAGACATCGCTAACGTCTGTAATGAGGCAGCTCTGATCGCCGCTCGCCACCTTTCAGACGCCATCAACCAGAAACACTTTGAGCAGGCCATCGAGAGAGTGATTGGAGGTCAGACACGTGTGATGTCACTGAGATGAAGAGATCTTATTGGCTGCCGGCGGCTGTCGCTATTTGAACGTGTCTGTGTTGCAGGTCTGGAGAAGAAGACTCAGGTCCTGCAGCCGGAAGAGAAGAAGACGGTGGCGTATCACGAGGCTGGTCATGCTGTTGCCGGGTGGTTCCTGGAGCACGCCGACCCTCTGCTAAAGGTCACCTTCCTGTCAGACTGACTCTGAGTTCACACCTTTCTTTAACAGACCTCCTGATGATGTCAGCATCATTCAGGCTCATGTTTACAAACACTACAGTACCCATGAGCCTCAGCTGCTGCTGCTGCTGCTGCTGCTGTTGCTGCAGAGGAGGGGGAGACAGATGTAAAGCAGATGTTTGTCAGTGAAATGCACCCTGGGAGTCGTAGTTGATCCTTGATTTTAACAGTCAACATGAAGTTAAAAACTCATCAGGACCTCCGACTGTGTTTACGTCCTCCACGCTGTGACAGACAGGAAGTGGAGTTAGCTTCAGGAGCGCCAGCTCCCATGATGCTTTCATGTTGTCGTTGTTGTTGTTACCTGTGCAGGTGTCCATCATCCCCAGAGGGAAGGGCCTGGGTTACGCTCAGTACCTGCCCAAAGAGCAGTACCTGTACACCAGAGAGCAGCTGATGGACCGCATGTGCATGACCCTCGGAGGCCGAGTGTCCGAGGAGATCTTCTTCGGACGCATCACCACTGGAGCTCAGGACGACCTCCGCAAGGTCACACAGAGCGCCTACGCACAGGTCAGAGGTCACACAGGTCACACAGAGCGCCTACGCACAGGTCAGAGGTCACACAGGTCACACACAGCGCCTGTGCACAGGTCAGAGGTCACACAGGTCACACACAGTGCCTACGCCCAGGTCAGAGGTCACACAGGTCACACACAATGCCTACGCACAGGTCAGAGGTCACACAGGTCACACACAGCGCCTACGCACAGGTCAGAGGTCACACAGGTCACACAGAGCGCCTACGCACAGGTCAGAGGCCACACAGGTCACACACAGTGCCTGTGCACAGGTCAGAGGCCACACAGGTCACACACAGTGCCTGTGCACAGGTCAGAGGTCACACAGGTCACACACAGTGCCTGTGCACAGGTCAGAGGCCACACAGGTCACACACAGTGCCTACGCACAGGTCAGAGGTCACACAGGTCACACAGAGTAGCAGCTGCTCACACATCATTCAGCTCGGTGTGATTAAACACAGAGCAAAAAGGAAACAGGAAGCAGGTTCATCAACGGTCGGACACCTGAGAGCTGAGGGTTCTGACGCCGATGAAACGTCTTGTTGTGTTTTTATGTGTGTGTGTTCTGTGGCAGATTGTTCAGTTCGGGATGAACGCGAAGGTGGGTCAGGTGTCCTTCGACCTGCCGCGGCAGGGTGAGATGGTTCTGGAGAAACCGTACAGCGAAGCCACGGCTCGTCTCATCGACACCGAGGTCAGAACCCTCATCACCGAGGCGCACCAGAGAACCCACCACCTGCTGAGCGACAAGAAGGCTGAGGTGGAGAAGGTACCACTGATTTAGATCACCTGTAAGAACCTCTAACGGGTTCTCACAGTGTTCTTTGTTCCAGACCAGGTTCTAGATACATGTGAGAGAAGAGAACAGTGGTGGAACCGAGACAAGCAGGGTTCTGTTTCTTAGCATGCACACACTTATAGGACCTTCTGCATCTATTCTTTTGTGTTCCACTGTTACCACAGATTAACCTGACACTGACTCGCAGAACCCTGAAACTGAGTTCTACAACATTTCTGTGCCGAGACTCAACAAATCTTCCAATGCAGGGTTCTGGGTCATTCACAGAACACACACATTTCTGGGATGTTCTCCATCTGGTGTTCTACAGTCTACATCATACCTACATAATTAATAGAACCAGTTCTTACTTAGAGAACTCTATGGTGGGAAAGAGCCTGTAGAACCTGCTTGAGCTTTTACACTGAGTTTCAGGACACATTTCTGGAAAGAGATGTTACTGTTGAGTTCTGCAGAAAACCTTTACTTAGTTCCCCGCTCACTCATGTTTCTGCAGTGTTCCCCTTCTGATTTTCCTCTACCTGAGCAACAAATCCCTTTCTCATGAAGTCCTTCCTTATAGGACCCTGTCTTTGAGTTCTTGAACATTCCTGTGTGGAGAACTCTACAATCGTTCCAGTGTAAAACTTTAAAACGTTATGCTTCATACAGAGTTCTCACAATGTTCTTGGTGTTCCTGCAGGTGGCGCTGAGGCTGCTGGAGAAGGAGGTTCTGGATAAGAGCGACATGGTGGAGCTGCTGGGCAAACGTCCGTTTGCTGAGAAGTCGACCTATGAGGAGTTTGTGGAGGGAACCGGAAGCGTGGACGAGGACACGACGCTGCCGGAGGGTCTGAAGGACTGGAACCAGGAGAGGAAGGACAAGGAGGAGAGCCAGGACGAGCAGGTGGCTCGCCAGATCTCTGGAGGAATGCCCTTCTAGAACCTTCAGGCGGATGGCTGAACACCCAAATACTGACCCGATGTCACATTCTCTGAAGTACCGTCTGTCTGAAGGTCTAGAACGTCCTCACTGACTCCCAGAATAAACACCAAACCTTCACCCTGTAATGTTCTCAAGCGTTCTGTTGGATGTCTGGGTTCTCTCACCATTCTGTACCCCACCCGACCCTTTCGCATACATCTAGAACTTTGCTTATTGAGAGTTCTCTGGAGTTCTGCACTCACCATTCTGCTAATAACGTCAAACCTTGTTCATAGTTCTTGAACCTTCACTCAGCTCTGACCTTATGAACTGTTGCACAGAGGAACTTTACACAGAAATGTTCTAGAATGAAACTGTTGTAGAACCCTCAAAAGCGTTCACTCCATTATAAGGTTCTAGAACAGCAGACTTCTAAAACCGTCATTAGGAAGAAAGATTTAAACCACCCGACCCCTCTGTTCCACACTCAAAGAACCCTGACATCAAGTTCTTAATCATTTCTAAACTTTACAAATCTCCTGATGTTAAACATTTTGTTCCAGAGCAGGTTTCTCAGTCATTCACAGAACACACAGTGTCTAAGTGTCCTACAGTAACAAATCTAGAACCTACCCTGACCAACAGAACCCAGTTTTATTTAATGGGTAACTTTCACTCCAAAGCAGAGAAAGTTCTGTTCCTGGTGTTCTGCAGTCAGCTTCTACTACAACATGTCTTCACCGTAACATCTGAACTAAAGAACCCTGTCACTGAGATCAGCATTTCTCTGCACAAAACCACAGAAGCTTTCTTTGCTCTGGAATCCGTACTCCATTGAAGGGTTCTACATTAGCAGGAACACGAGCTGTGCTTTGATGGAGATCTTAACAAATTAACTTGAAAAACTTTTACTTAAACTCTGAGCAGTAGAACCGTTTAAGAACCTTTCTGTATGTGTAGGTTCTGGATCCGTCTCTGCAGCAGCCGGTTCCTCTTCTCTGTTTTCTGGTTCCAGCAGATGACGAACGAAGCGATGACGGAGCGTTACAGGTGACCTTCAGACGGAGAAAAAGAAACTCTGAGGTCATCGGGCGTCAACTCAGTGAGCACCGAGTTCTCCTTAGAACCCTCAGCTGCTGAAGGATGAACGCTGCAGATCTGATCACAGTCTGACTCAGTTATTGATCATCAGCACTGATCTGAATGTTCTGGAGACTAGCTCAGTCTTCATCTTCATCATCGTCACTGTCGCCATGGTAACTGCTGTTGGTAGACTGAATGAAGAGGGATGCTAATGTAAAGCTAATATTAGCATGTGGTGGATGGAAGCAGCTGCGGTCTGCTGATCAGGTACTGATTAATTATCGATCAGTTATTGTCAGCATGCTGTAAAAACAAAGGTGTGCAGCTGAGTGTTGGCCGGACACACTATATCATCTGTAATAATTAAATAAAAATGTGTATATGTGTGTTCTGCTTCATGATTGAAATGTTTTAATAAAGTCATAAAAACTATCAATACATTTATAATCGATCAATCATTAAAAACAATGAAAACTTAAACAGTTTTCAACACAACAAAAGATATTGTTTCATCAGAATAAATAAATGATGAGATTGCTTTTGAGTTCCACCTGCTGAAGGGTTCATTTAATGTGTAAAATATAAAATTAAAACATCTGTATCACGAACAAACAAACAAACACACTCCTGTGTGAGTCACTGACTTTATCTGTCTGTCAAATATATTTTTAAATCACATAGTTTGAAACATGAAATTGAAATTTTAAACATTGATAAAAAGTGACATTTATTTTATTCTGACTGAGGAACAGGTGGGTCGGACTGACTCTGACCCACCTGTTCCTCAGTGATGAAGACAAAACATTTAATTAACATCAATTTAATTAATTGAGATGGTTAATGTTTTTATTTATTGCTTCATCACGTCTTTGTTGCTCTGACAATTCGCCGATGTATGAATGAATTAAATACTATATTTTATGAATAAAACAATTAGTTTTTGTCCTTAAATCTGCAGACTGAAACGTTAGCCGCTCTTTTATTTTGAAGCCCCTCCAAGAGGATGTGACATAGGCGGAAGTGCCGCTGCAAGTCGGAGAGCTGAGACTAACAACAAAAATCTAAATATGAAAATAAAAATATAAAATGTATGAGCTGTGTTTTTGATCCCGGAGCAGAGACAGAGAGGAGCTCAGAGAGACAGCTGCATGGCGGTGACCGTTTCCGCGGTGAGAAAAATTCAAACGTTTCTTACAGTTGATGATGGAGACATGCTAAGCTAATGCTAATGCTAACTGACGTGAAGCAGCTTGTTTCATAAATCATCAAAACACAGGCTAAATGAATTAAACCAATCAGACACAACCATCAGATAAATAACACGAGCAGACTGATTTATACAGATTATTTATGATTCTATAAGATCTGAGGAGAATGTGTCTGTAAAATAAAAACGAGAAACTAATAAAAATAATTAAGATTAAGTGAAAGTAAACAGAAGTCAGCCAATAGAAGCTCGTAAAAGCTAATAAAAGCTAGTACAAGCTAGGTGAGGTTAGTAGAAGCTAGTAAAAGCTAATAGAAGCTAGTTCACGCTAATAGAAGCTAGTAGAGGTTAATAGAAGCTAGTAGAATCTAATAGAGGTTAATAGAAGCTAGTAAAAGCTAATAGAAGCTAGTACAAGCTAGTAGAAGTTAACAGAAGCTAGTACAAGCTAATACAAGCGAGTACACGCTAATAGAAGCTAGTAGATGTTAACAGAAGCTAGTAGAAGCTAATAGAAGCTTGTAAAAGCTAATAGAAGCTAGTAGAATCTAGTAGAGGTTAATAGAAGCTAGTAAAAGCTAACAGAAGCTAGTAGAAGCAAGTAGAAGTTAATAGAAGCTCGTAAAAGCTAATAAAAGCTAGTACAAGCTAGGTGAGGTTAGTAGAAGCTAGTACAAGCTAATAGAAGCTAGTACAAGCTAATAGAAGCTAGTACACGCTAATAGAAGCTAGTATAGGTTAATAGAAGCTAGTAGAATCTAGTAGAGGTTAATAGAAGCTAGTAAAAGCTAATAGAAGCTAGTACAAGCTAGTAGAAGTTAACAGAAGCTAATACAAGCGAGTACACGCTAATAGAAGCTAGTAGATGTTAATAGAAGCTAGTAGAAGCTAATAGAAGCTTGTAAAAGCTAATAGAAGCTAGTAGAATCTAGTAGAGGTTAATATAAGCTAGTAGAAGCTAGTAAAAGCTAATAGAAGCTAGTACAAGCTAGTAGAAGTTAACAGAAGCTAATACAAGCTAGTACAAGCTAATAGAAGCTAGTAGAGGTTAATAGAAGCTAGTACAAGCTACTAGAAACTAGTTGAAGCTAATAGAAGCTAGTAGAAGTTATTAGAAGCTAGTAGAAGCCAACAGAAGCTAATACAAGCTAATATAAGCTAGTACAAGCTAGTTGAAGCTAATAGAAGCTAGTAGAAGCCAGTACAAGCTAATAGAATCTAATAGAAGCTAGTAGAGGTTAATAGAAGCTAGTACAAGCTACTAGAAACTAGTTGAAGCTAATAGAAGCTAGTAGAAGTTATTAGAAGCTAGTAGAAGCCAACAGAAGCTAATACAAGCTAATATAAGCTAGTACAAGCTAGTTGAAGCTAATAGAAGCTAGTAGAAGCCAGTACAAGCTAATAGAATCTAGTAGAAGCTAGTAGAGGTTAATAGAAGCTAGTTGAAGTTAATAGAAGCTAACAGAAGCTAATAGAAGCTGAGAGGAGACACAGTAGAGGAGGTTCACCTGCCCTGCGTTCCACACCGCATACTTCTACTATATACTCTTAGTATGTACTGCAGCTGCCCTTAAAAGTATGTAGTGCAGTATGCAGTATGCAGTATGCATACTATTGGGACACACTACGTCCGCCATCACATCGCTCCCTGAACTCCGACCCTCTTGCTCACTTCCGCCGCCGTCCGTAGCGCCACATTTGAATATTTTGTGTTGTTGTACTTCGGAGATGCAGCAAATCTCCTCTCGTCGAGCTCGCCAGAGTCGTGCATACTGTCAGAGGTGCTGGAGAGCTGTGTTGCTGTTATGTCGTCATGTATGTTGTTGTTCCTAATAAACAGTCCCAAGCCTGTTATTAGTGACCTGTCTGTTGAACTAGTCACCAGTAGGCACATTAACCCCCTTCACACACAGCTCTCTGTTGCTGGCAGATGTTTGATGTTAAATATATTCACAGCTATGCAGCAGCTGGCACTATATTCTGTCTGCACGTGAAGCAGCCTTACATTCACATTACTTTTATTTGTAGTGTAACATACCTGCACATTCTTACTACATTACTTAATATGTGTTTGACTTTTACTCTGTATATATTTACTAGTCTCATACCTGGCCCATAGTGTATTCATATTTAGTCACATTCATTCATTATTTATACCACACTTACACCACTGCCTATACTGCTATAATCTTCTATATTGTAGTCATAGTTGAACCCTAACACTGATTATACTGTAATCATAATAAAGTTGAATGTTGTAACCGTGTTCTTGCAGAACTGTATGATATGTGACAGTATATAATCAGATCATTGCAGTCCTAATATGTAGTGTCTTAGTATCTCAAATTAAATAAATCATGTATGAAAGGAAGTGTGAGCGTTGGTTGTACACGCAGCTCAGTCAGTGCGGCGTAACTTCCGTTCTGCAAAGGATTGTGGGTCAGAATGGCCAAAGAAGCATGCTGACATGCATACTGCGAAATATGACCGGATGTAGTAGAACATCCTGGTACTTTTGGCATACTGCACCTGACATACTATGTATTGGGACACACTAATTCTTTTTCTGGCGTACTAAATAGTATGGTAGTATGGGTACTGGAACGCAGGGCTGGACTCAGGTACCTGAGGGTGCGTTTGTTTTGTTCACCTGTCGGTGTGTGAACAGGGAGGGCCGGCTCTCATCATGGAGAACGGACAGAGCACCACCACCAAGCTGGGCCTGCCGCCTCTCACCCCCAACCAGCAGGAGGCGCTGCAGAAGGTAACACACACGCACACGCACACACACACACACACACACACTGTATACATGTGGTGTGTGTGTGTGTATACGGCGAGCTGTGATTGGCTGCTTCCTGTCTGCAGGCGAAGAAGTACTGCATGGAGCAGAGCATCAACAGTGTTCTCCTCAGACAGACGCAGCAGCTCAGCAGCCTGCAGGTAACGCCATCACACTGCCATCACACCGCCATCACACCATGACAACAGCATCCCAGCGATGGACGCTCTCTCTCTCTCTCTCTCTCTCTCTCTCTCTCTCTGTGTCTCTCAGATGGCGTCTCTGTCCATGGGTCTGGGCGACGCTCTGTCTCCTCTTCAGTCGGTAAGTGGAGCCATCTACCATTTCCACAATGCATCTGTGTGACGTCACGGCGTCATCAAGACGACACTGAGGGCGGTTAATGGAGTTTCAGCTTGTCAGTGATGTAGCCTTCATCATCATCATCATCATCATCATCGTGTGTTTGACTCCCAACGTCACTGTAGAGTAACGTGGTCACCAGGAGCACGTCACATGGCGTCTGCAGCTCCTTTAGTTCAGTCTGATAAACATCAGAGGTCAGAGGTCAGTGTGAGGATGGAGTCACAGCTCTGCTCTTCATTCATCTGTGTGTGTGTGTGTGTGTGTGTGTATATGTATGTATGTGCGTGTGTGTTTGTGTGTGTATATGTGTGTGTGCGTGTGTGTGTGTGTGGGGAGGAGGACTTAAAGAGTTTGTGAATCAGGGGAGAAAATGGAGCAAACACAGAGAGGTCAGAAAAATATTCTCCACACGCTGGATGACAGAGGAAATAAAATGCTACAGATCAGATGATGTCATCAGGGAGACGCACACATTTATCACCTGACACCATAACATCAGAAACAAAATGATGACATCGCTGAGATAAACTGTAAAAGCTCATCAGTCTCACAGCAATCACATCACCACCCTTCTCAGCTCTCAGGCGTGTCTCTGACAACCAATCACATCACACCTTACAGGCTCACAGAGGGCGTGTCTCTGACAAGCAATCACATCACACCTTACAGGCTCTCAGAGGGGCGTGTCTCTGACAACCAATCACATCACACCTTACAGGCTCTCAGAGGGGCGTGTCTCTGACAACCAATCACATCACACCTTACAGGCTCTCAGAGGGGCGTGTCTCTGACAACCAATCACATCACACCTTACAGGCTCTCAGAGGGGCGTGTCTCTGACAACCAATCACATCACACCTTACAGGCTCTGAGAGGGGCGTGTCTCTGACAACCAATCACATCACACCTTACAGGCTCTGAGAGGGGCGTGTCTCTGACAACCAATCACATCACACCTTACAGGCTCTCAGAGGGGCTTGTCTCTGACAACCAATCACATCACACCTTACAGGCTCTCAGAGGGGCGTGTCTCTGACAACCAATCACATCACACCTTACTGGCTCACAGAGGGGCGTGTCTCTGACAACCAATCACATCACACCTTACTGGCTCACAGAGGGGCGTGTCTTTAGACTTTAGACTTTATTGTCCCGAAAGGGGAAATTCTTTTCAGCAGCACCGCAACAGTTTGACCAACACACAGAACAGAACAGACATCATAGCACATACACACACACATTGCGCAGGACATTTGGACAGGGACAGAAACAACTCTCTGACAACCAATCACATCACACCAATTTATTATGTTGATCTGCTCTGTACGACATCTATTGCACGTCTGTCCGTCGCAGGTCCCAGATTACAGGTCACAGGTTATTTGTAATTTTCTTCTTTCATGATTTGCTGAGTATTTTTGCGTTTGGTATTTTCTGTTAATTCTTGGAGCCTTTTTGGTTCGTTTTTATTGTGTTATGATTTGTACTGTTATTTTAAAATGTTGGCGGACCCCAGGAAGAGTATCTGCAGCCCTGCTGTAGCTAATGGGGATCCTGGGTTACAGGTCACAGGTCACAGGTTACAGGTCACAGGTTCATGTCACATGTCACAGGTGAAATGTTACAGGTTACAGGTCACAGGTTACAGGTCACTGGTAGCAGGTTACAGGTCACAGGTTACAGGTCACTGGTAGCAGGTTACAGGTCACAGGTTCATGTCACATGTCACAGGTGAAATGTTACATGTTACAGTCATAGGTTTAGGTCTCATGTCACAGGTGAAATGTTACAGGTCACAGGTCACAGGTTTAGGTCTCATGTCACAGGTGAAATGTTACAGGTTACAGGTCACAGGTTTAGGTCTCATGTCACAGGTGAAATGTTACAGGTTACAGGTCACAGGTTCATGTCACATGTCACAGGTGAAATGTTACAGGTTACAGGTCACAGGTTCATGTCACATGTCACAGGTGAAATGTTACAGGTTACAGGTCACAGGTTTAGGTCTCATGTCACAGGTGAAATGTTACAGGTCACAGGTTCATGTCACATGTCACAGGTGAAATGTTACAGGTTACAGGTCACAGGTTACAGGTCACTGGTAGCAGGTTACAGGTCACAGGTTCATGTCACATGTCACAGGTGAAATGTTACAGGTCACAGGTCATAGGTTTAGGTCTCATGTCACAGGTGAAATGTTACAGGTCACAGGTCATAGGTTTAGGTCTCATGTCACAGGTGAAATGTTACAGGTCACAGGTTCATGTCACATGTCACAGGTGAAATGTTACAGGTTACAGGTCACAGGTTACAGGTCACTGGTAGCAGGTTACAGGTCACAGGTTCATGTCACATGTCACAGGTGAAATGTTACATGTTACAGTCATAGGTTTAGGTCTCATGTTACAGGTGAAATGTTACAGGTCACAGGTCATAGGTTTAGGTCTCATGTCACAGGTGAAATGTTACAGGTCACAGGTTCATGTCACATGTCACAGGTGAAATGTTACAGGTTACAGGTCACAGGTTACAGGTCACTGGTAGCAGGTTACAGGTCACAGGTTCATGTCACATGTCACAGGTGAAATGTTACAGGTTACAGGTCACAGGTTTAGGTCTCATGTCACAGGTGAAATGTTACAGGTTACAGGTCACAGGTTTAGGTCTCATGTCACAGGTGAAATGTTACAGGTCACAGGTTCATGTCACATGTCACAGGTGAAATGTTACAGGTAGTCACATGTCACAGGTGAAACTGGTAGCAGGTTACAGGTCACAGGTTCATGTCACATGTCACAGGTGAAATGTTACAGGTCACAGGTCACAGGTTTAGGTCTCATGTCACAGGTGAAATGTTACAGGTTACAGGTCACAGGTTTAGGTCTCATGTCACAGGTGAAATGTTACAGGTTACAGGTCACAGGTTTAGGTCTCATGTCACAGGTGAAATGTTACAGGTCACAGGTTCATGTCACATGTCACAGGTGAAATGTTACAGGTCACAGGTCATAGGTTTAGGTCTCATGTTACAGGTGAAATGTTACAGGTCACAGGTCATAGGTTTAGGTCACATGTCACAGGTGAAATGTTACAGGTTACAGGTCACAGGTTTAGGTCTCATGTCACAGGTGAAATGTTACAGGTTACAGGTCACAGGTTTAGGTCTCATGTCACAGGTGAAATGTTACAGGTCACAGGTTCATGTCACATGTCACAGGTGAAATGTTACAGGTTACAGGTCACAGGTTACAGGTCAATTGTTTCAGGTTACAGGTCACAGGTTCATGTCACATGTCACAGGTGAAATGTTACAGGTTACAGGTCACAGGTCACAGGTTTAGGTCTCATGTCACAGGTGAAATGTTACAGGTTACAGGTCACAGGTTTAGGTCTCATGTCACAGGTGAAATGTTACAGGTCACAGGTCACAGGTTCATATCACATGTCACAGGTGAAATGTTACAGGTTACAGGTCACTGGTAACAGGTTACAGGTCACAGGTTTAGGTCTCATGTCACAGGTGAAATGTTACAGGTTACAGGTCACTGGTAGCAGGTTACAGGTCACAGGTTCATGTCACATGTCACAGGTGAAATGTTACAGGTCACAGGTTACAGGTCACTGGTAGCAGGTTACAGGTCACAGGTTTAGGTCTCATGTCACAGGTGAAATGTTACAGGTCCCAGGTCCCAGGGTCATATCACATGTCACAGGTGAAATGTTACAGGTCACAGGTTACAGGTCACTGGTAGCAGGTTACAGGTCACAGGTTTAGGTCTCATGTCACAGGTGAAATGTTACAGGTCACAGGTCACTGGTAGCAGGTTACAGGTCACAGGTTCATGTCACATGTCACAGGTGAAATGTTACAGGTCACAGGTTACAGGTCACTGGTAGCAGGTTACAGGTCACAGGTTCATGTCACATGTCACAGGTGAAATGTTACAGGTCACAGGTTACAGGTCACTGGTAGCAGGTTACAGGTCACAGGTTTAGGTCTCATGTCACAGGTGAAATGTTACAGGTCCCAGGTCCCAGGGTCATATCACATGTCACAGGTGAAATGTTACAGGTTACAGGTCACTGGTAGCAGGTTACAGGTCACAGGTTCATGTCACATGTCACAGATGAAATGTTACAGGTCACAGGTTACAGGTCACTGGTAGCAGGTTACAGGTCACAGGTTTAGGTCTCATGTCACAGGTGAAATGTTACAGGTCACAGGTCCCAGGGTCATATCACATGTCACAGGTGAAATGTTACAGGTTACAGGTCACAGGTTCATATCACATGTCACAGGTGAAATGTTACAGGATACAGGTCACAGGTTCATGTCACATGTCACAGGTGAAATGTTACAGGTTACAGGTCACTGGTAGCAGGTTACAGGTCACAGGTTCATGTCACATGTCACAGGTGAAATGTTACAGGTCACAGGTTACAGGTCACTGGTAGCAGGTTACAGGTCACAGGTTCATGTCACATGTCACAGGTGAAATGTTACAGGTTACAGGTCACAGGTTTAGGTCTCATGTCACAGGTGAAATGTTACAGGTTACAGGTCACAGGTTCATGTCACATGTCACAGGTGAAATGTTACAGGTTACAGGTCACAGGTTTAGGTCTCATGTCACAGGTGAAATGTTACAGGTTACAGGTCACAGGTTCATGTCACATGTCACAGGTGAAATGTTACAGGTTACAGTCACAGGTTTAGGTCTCATGTCACAGGTGAAATGTTACAGGTTACAGTCACAGGTTTAGGTCTCATGTCACAGGTGAAATGTTACAGGTTACAGTCACAGGTTTAGGTCTCATGTCACAGGTGAAATGTTACAGGTTACAGGTCACAGGTTTAGGTCTCATGTCACAGGTGAAATGTTACAGGTTACAGGTCACAGGTTCATGTCACATGTCACAGGTGAAATGTTACAGGTTACAGTCACAGGTTTAGGTCTCATGTCACAGGTGAAATGTTACAGGTTACAGTCACAGGTTTAGGTCTCATGTCACAGGTGAAATGTTACAGGTTACAGGTCACAGGTTTAGGTCTCATGTCACAGGTGAAATGTTACAGGTTACAGGTCACAGGTTCATGTCACATGTCACAGGTGAAATGTTACAGGTTACAGGTCACAGGTTTAGGTCTCATGTCACAGGTGAAATGTTACAAGTTACAGGTCACAGGTTCATGTCACATGTCACAGGTGAAATGTTACAGATTACAGGTCACAGGTTTAGGTCTCATGTCACAGGTGAAATGTTACAGGTTACAGGTCACAGGTTTAGGTCTCATGTCACAGGTGAAATGTTACAGGTTACAGGTCCCAGGTTACAGGTCACTGGTAGCAGGTTACAGGTCACAGGTGATGTTCTGAACTGTGACTTCCTGTCTGCGTTCAGGTGGCGGCCCAGCGTCAGAGAGCTCTGGCCATCATGTGCCGAGTCTATGTCGGCTCCATCTACTACGAGCTGGGAGAGGACACCATCAGACAGGCCTTCGCTCCATTTGGACCAATCAAAAGCATCGACATGTCCTGGGACTCTGTCACCATGAAACATAAGGTCAGCAGTACAGACCCCAGACCAGCAGTACAGACCCTAGACCAGCAGAACAGACCCCAGACCAGCAGAACAGACCCCAGACCAGCAGTACGATCCTAGACCAGCAGAACAGACCCCAGACCAGCAGTACAGACCCCAGACCAGCAGAACAGACCCCAGACCAGCAGTACAGACCCCAGACCAGCAGTCCAGACCCCAGACCAGCAGAACAGACCCCAGACCAGCAGTCCAGACCCCAGACCAGCAGTACAGACCCTAGACCAGCAGAACAGACCCCAGACCAGCAGTACAGACCCTAGACCAGCAGTACAGATCCCAGACCAGCAGAACAGACCCTAGACCAGCAGTACAGACCTCAGACCAGCAGAACAGACCTCAGACCAGCAGTACAGACTCCAGACCAGCAGAACAGAACTTAGACCAGCAGAACAGAACTCAGACCAGCAGAACAGACCCCAGACCAGCAGAACAGACCCCAGACCAGCAGTACAGACCTCAGATCAGCAGTACAGACCCCAGACCAGCAAAACAGACCCTAGACAAGCAGAACAGGCCTCAGACTAGCAGAACAGACCTCAGACCAGCAGTTCAGACCTCAGACCAGGACGTGTTTGAGGTCATCTTCAGTCCATCTGTGTCACTGCAGGGTTTCGCCTTCGTAGAGTACGAGATGCCTGAAGCGGCTCAGCTGGCTCTAGAACAGATGAACTCCGTCGTTCTCGGAGGACGAAACATAAAGGTGAGTCCAGGTTAATCATCACTAACCAGTAGAGACACTTCCAGTTTGTAGTACATTGTTCCCTCCATCTCGTGTTGCAGGTCGGGAGGCCCAGTAACATCGGCCAGGCTCAGCCAATCATTGACCAGCTGGCAGAGGAAGCACGTGCCTTTAACAGGATCTACGTGGCGTCAGTTCACCCCGACCTCTCTGACGATGACATCAAGAGCGTCTTCGAGGCCTTTGGAAAGATAAAGTCCTGCATGCTGGCCCGAGAGCCGACCACCGGACGCCACAAAGGCTACGGCTTCATCGGTGAGCATTTATAACCACGAGACTGACGGTGGAGACAAGTGCCAGAGGACACAACACGTGACATGTCCTCAGACACATTCAGGTTTTCAACAGACGAGATGCTAACTGTGTGAATGACATACCGACTATGTGAACTAGATGCTAACTGTGAATGAGATGCTGACTGTGTGAAGAGATGCCGACTGTGTGAACGAGATGCCGACTGTGTGAACGAGATGCCGACTGTGTGAACGAGATGCTGACTGTGTGAACGAGATGCCGACTGTGTGAACGAGATGCTGACTGTGTGAATGAGATGCCGACTGTGTGAACGAGATGCCGACTGTGTGAACGAGATGCTGACTGTGTGAACGAGATGCTGACTGTGTGAATGAGATGCTATGCTGCTGAGTCTGATGGCTGCAGCCTGTCCTCTGATTGAGCTAACAAGCTGACAGTCATCTGGTTTTGTCTTTAGAATATGAAAGGGCTCAGTCTGCTCAGGATGCCGTCGCCTCCATGAACCTGTTTGACCTGGGGGGTCAGTACCTGCGGGTGGGGAAGGCCGTGACTCCGCCCGTACCCCTCCTCACGCCCACAGCTCCTGGAGGGCTCCCTGCAGCTGCCGCAGTGGCTGCTGCTGCTGCCTCTGCCAAGATCACTGCTCAGGTAACGCTTGAGGCTCCTCCTACTGATCACACATGGTCAGGAAGACACTTAGCACTACACTGTGGAGTATTAATGCAGTATAACTCACAGTATGACACAGTATTGTGTGTAATGTGCTGTATGTTGGACAGTATTTGATATATTATGCTCAGCAGTGTAAACCTTTGCAGTATCTGATTATATTTTCCACAGTATGAAATATCTTTTGTTCCATGGTGTGTTCAGGAGTCAGTGGGAGCGTCGGTGCTCGGAGCTCTGGCTGCACCAGCGCTCCTCTCTCAGCAGCTGGGAGGACTTCCTCAGGCCGTCATGGCTGCTCAGGCTCCAGGTGTCATCACAGGTAGGAACAGCTTCAGCCTGTGTGCCGCTGAAACACTGGTGACGTCTCCTGGTGTTAACAGAACACTGAGCTGACAGTCAGTATGTTCACAACATGCTCCATCTGTGTCATGTGATCAAACGTACTAACACACACCTGTGTCGTGATGATGCTGTTTAATCACACACACCTGTCAGGTGGACTGATAATCTCAGAAAGGAGAAGAGCTCACCTCAGGCCGATCACACAGCAAGTCTTTTACAGGTTATAAAAGCCGCACTGCACAGATTTTTTTTTTAATTGAATGTCACTAATAAAAGTTGCACCTTTTTATTGTTGCCAGGCAACCACCCCATCACCTCCTCATTTTCATTTTCATTTCATTTCTTTATTTAAAGGACAGTGCACATTAATCAACATTTCTGTAAATGTGGCAGTGTTAGCCAGCAGGCTAATGTTCAACTGTAGTCCTTTGACAAGATGTTAAGCTCGGCACAGGATGGCTAACAAATGAAAACATATTAAAGAATACACACAGCAGCAGATAACAACAGTATAAGATGATGCCAATAGACTGGCTCTATTAAAACATATAGCCATACAACCATTCATACAAACCACCATGGGTTAGACCGGACAGCAACATTACATAGCAACAGACAAACATGCACTCAGATTAAACACTATCAAAGGTGTTCACATTTTCGATTGCTTAAAAGCCAGTCCTTAAGACGGTGGGTGAATGTGTGGTGGCAGGTGCAATTTCTAATCTCCACTGGCAATTGGTTCCATAATTTAGAGGCTCTCACAGAGAAACATAATGGACCAAAGGAGCTGGACCTAAGAGGAACTACACAGTCCCCTCTCAGCCTAACCTTCCTGTGTCATCACTCTACAGTAATCAGTGTGTAGCTGCTGCCGTGTTGAGGCAGAGGGTGCTGTCTGTAGCTCTGGTTGAGGGTGAGAGGCTGTCAGCAGATAAACAGAGATCTGTGTGGGTACATGAGACCCTAAAAAAGAGGCTGGATCATGGGGAGTACCACCAGTTGGTCCAGGAGCTTCTCCTCCATCATGGACGTTTACAGGCATACCCCAGTGAGGTGGAGAAGCTGCCATCCAGGATGAGATTTCCTGCAGCCAGACCGCCGCCACACATCTGACCGTCCTGTCCTTCCTGCTTCCTGTCTGTTTCAGGTGTGACCCCGGCTCGACCCGGCGTGCCTCAGGTGGGTTTGGTGAACCCGGTGCTGGCCACGCCCCCGACCCTGGTGGCCTCCTTTGTCTCTGAGGGGAAGAGGACGGAAGAGGAGGGTCAGCAGGAGGCACAGAGGGATGGCGCCGTGGAGCCACTCAGCGAGCAGGAGTACATCAGCATCAGCGGCAGCAGCGCCCGACACATGGTGATGAGGAAACTGCTCCGCAAGCAGGAGGTAAGGCAAACACCCCCCCCCCCCCCGCTGGAAGGAGACAGTGGGTGTTTCTCAGAGTCAAGGAAGGATCCTCAAACACCCGAATTTGAAGGACGCTACGTTATCAACCCGCCAAAGGGCTGTTCCAATGTCAAGGATCCCTCTGAGTTTCATGAAGGACTGAGTCCTCCTTTCAGAGAAATTCCAAGGATTCAAGTGTGGGCGGGGCTTCTTCAATGAAACCTTGTCAGGATTTAGATTAATATGTCATTTATTAGGGTTCATGTCTCCACCTGAGTTTATCAGACAGAAACCTCATTGACACTTTGCAATGTGTGCACTGCCACATGATGAGGGTTGGTGTTTAAATCATTCACAGCAGAGATGGAGCGCTAAGTGCGGTCAGCTGTTTGAGAGCAGCGCAGCTCATCAGATCAGATGTGTTCATGTTATTGTAGCGCAGTGTGCGGTGACACACAGACAATATGGATCACTGTGAAATGACAGAGTGGTTCTGTGTGTTTGTGTGTATACATGTGAAAAATATGTGTGTATATACGTACATGTATATGTGTTCGATATTAACACTGATCCTTGTGTGTAACCACCGCCCCCTCTGTGTCTGTCAGTCCACCGTGATGGTCCTCAGGAACATGGTCGGACCCGACGACATCGACGACGACCTGGAGGGTGAGGTCACTGAGGAGTGTGGGAAGTTTGGGCGGGTGAGGCGTGTGGTCATCTACCAGGAGCGCCAGGGTGAGGAGGATGACGCCGAGGTCATCGTGAAGATCTTTGTGGAGTTTTCGGAGGCAGCGGAAATGAACCGCGCCATCCAGGCGCTCAACCAGCGCTGGTTTGGAGGACGCAAGGTGGTGGCGGAGGTTTACAACCAGGAACACTTTGACAACAGTGACCTGTCGGCGTAGAACACACACACATAGAGCATAGTGCAGGCGCCTCTTTCTATTAATGTTTGTCTGAGATTTAAAGGACCACTCCGCTGTTTCTCATGTTTCAGTTCCTGCTGAATGTTTTTATATATCACAGATTTTATACGTAACAGTGACTGTAGTCACTAACATGCTAACGTCAGTGACGCTAACGTTAGCAGCCAATGCTAATTGTATTTGTACTGTAGCTTGAAATCCTGATCCAAGTCAGACTCCAGTCACGACCTGATCCAAGTCAGACTCCAGTCACGACCTGATCCAAGTCAGACTCTAGTCACATGACCTGATCCAAGTCAGACTCCAGTCACGTGACCTGATCCAAGTTAGACTCTAGTCACATGACCTGATCCAAGTCAGACTCCAGTCACGTGACCTGATCCAAGTTAGACTCCAGTCACATGACCTGATCCGAGTCAATCCAAGTCAGACTCCAGTCACGTGACCTGATCCAAGTTAGACTCCAGTCACATGACCTGATCCGAGTCAATCCAAGTCAGACTCCAGTCACGTGACCTGATCCAAGTTAGACTCTAGTCACATGACCTGATCCGAGTCAATCCAAGTCAGACTCCAGTCACGTGACCTGATCCAAGTTAGACTCCAGTCACATGACCTGATCCGAGTCAATCCAAGTCAGAGTCCAGTCACGTGACCTGATCCAAGTCAGACTCCAGTCACGACCTGATCCAAGTCAGACTCTAGTCACATGACCTGATCCAAGTCAGACTCCAGTCACGTGACCTGATCCAAGTTAGACTCCAGTCACATGACCTGATCCGAGTCAATCCAAGTCAGACTCCAGTCACGTGACCTGATCCAAGTCAGACTCCAGTCACGTGACCTGATCCAAGTCAGACTCCAGTCACATGACCTGATCCAAGTCAGACTCCAGTCACGTGACCTGATCCAAGTTAGACTCCTGTCACATGACCTGATCCAAGTTAGACTCCAGTCACATGACCTGATTCAAGTCAGACTCCAGTCACATGATTTTATTACTTTAGACTCAATTTTTAAAAATCAAAAAAGACTGGCAACTTGGACTTTAATACCGATGACTTGTAACTTGACTCGGACTGGAGCCTTTTGACTTGAAAATACTTGATACTTCCTGCCAAGCCCAAGAATGAAAATGGTCAACAAAGAATGAACAGCAGTGAGACGTGAGATCAGTGACCTGACGCTGATGTGAGCACAGTTTGTGAGCTCGTGCTAAGCTAACATTAGCTTCACAGCTAAGTCACTTTTTAACAAAGTGGTTTTAACTCAATAAAAGCAGGTCTTAAAAAGCGTTGATGATTTCTGTAAATGTAAATCTGCGATACTTAAGCTGAGGAGCACATCACGACTTGTTCAGGACTCGAAACTCAAGGTTAGGGACTCGGTCTTGATATGGGAAATGACATGAGATTTGCTGGACTTGATAAACAATGATTTGGTCTCTGCTGCGTTCAGGGACAGTGTGACATCATGTGAAATGCTCAGCAGGAGTGAAGGAGGTCTGAGGTGAAACGTGAAGCCGACAGGTCCACGTGTCACTTCACCTGTTCAGGTCCAGAAACTTCTGAACCGACTCGGGCCTCTCCATGTTGTGTGGATGTTCTCCGAATGCTGTGGAAATGTTTGAGCCTGGTGGATGAAGCCTCACCGGGCGACGGTGCGTTCAGGTGTCAAACACCAAAATATGTGAATAAAACCTTTTTTTTTTTAACTGTGTTTTTCTTGGTGTTGAGCTGCTGTATGATTGGCTGACAGTCTGCAGCTGCTCTCTGATGTCATCTCTCTCAATTAACCTTATTAGCCACATGTTCAGTGACAAGCTCATGAAGATTACGTCATCACAATGATGTCATTATTCATCTTTGACCAAATAATCACCCACCTCAAAAAAGTTCTAGGTCACTCGATGATTTCATCTTTATGATCGAACGTTAATCACTGATCTTTACACCCCTCAAGTTTTTATTGTTACAACATTCACCCAGTTATAGGCTTTTATTTTGAAGGCTAATCACCAAAGCAAAAGTGATCAGTTTTATTATTAATATTATATCCGTATTTTATAAAGTCCATCTGTTGAACCAAGTTTCTCCCTCTGAGACTGAAACATGAAACCTGCAGTTCTTCTGATGTCCACTAGAGTGCATCCCCACAGACCTCCATGTTCACATGCAGTAATCAACATGTTTACATCCCGCCCACGACCTCTGACCCGAGCTGACCTCTGACCCGAGCTTACACGTGCTCGTATGACACAATTTCTAGATTCCTTCCATTATTTTAAAGTCTGGAGGTGATGTACTCGTTCAGAATCTGAGGATCACTGGAGCAGCTATGACGACCCCGACAATCATCATAACAAGGTCACGTTTTGATATCAGTCCTCCATAGGGCATAACCGCGGTGATTTAGGTACCCAAACACTTCACTGTGTGAGCCACAACTTCCTCCCAGACTGACTGACTGTTTATGTTTGATTAAGTTACACATCATCAAAGGGGCGGGGCCTCTTTGACTGACAGGCTGTCTGCTAACAGTAGATAGATCCACCCTCTCATTCAAATATGGTCACCTCTTGCTCCAGAAACCAAGATGGCGGGGGCTGACATGCTGAACTGGAGGATTCAAAATGGATGACATCACATTCTGTGGTTTACACCTGTACTTGCGTTCAGAGGGCTCGGAGGTTTCTGAGGACCTGACGTGAAAAGTCCCTACCTCCGGAAAAAGTGCGTTCATTGCCCCACATCGTACCTTGGACGTAGACAAATATGCATGTCCGCAAGAAGATGTTCGCTTGTTGTTCGTCTTGTTGGCTAAATGAAGAGGTCAAAGACGTTTTGTTAACGTATGTTGGCGATGTTACTAATTCTATGTATAACAATAGACGGAATGTTCAAATGAAATGTAGCAGTGGAGAATTTGCTTAAAGACGTCTTTGATATGCATTTTTTTACCTAAGAAAAATGATTTGACTCACCGGTAGCGAAGGGGGCCGCCATCGCTGTAACGTCATGACACATCAAGTCAGGGTCCTTGGGTTGCTACACTTCCACACGACGTTCCGAGCGAAAAATTCCGCTCCGACCACGTGTTCAAAGCGCTTTTTTTTGTTCAGGACCTCAAAACCTCTGACCTTATGAACGCCGCGATAGACCTGTTCACATGTGATGACATTACTCAACACGTGTTAAAAACATCAGATATAAAGAGTCACAGGATGATGTCACAGAGACACAAACAACTACAGAGATGCGAAACAACAACATCAGAGTGTGTGAGTCTCCTGTGAAGGAGAGGTGGGGGCCTTTCTGTATTATCTGTGCCCAGGGGCCCATTCTCTCCTCATCGGCCCCTGGCTGTGGCAGCTTTCAATAATCCAACATGTGAACAGGTGTTGGTGTCTTCTTTCAGACCAGAGGAGGAAAAAAGTCCAAAATACAGATCGGAGGTTTATTTCAGTTCAGATTTGAGTTCTGGAAATTTATACAAAAACTATATATTTAATGAGATTGTGTCTCATTTACATATTTAAACAAACAATTTAATAAAGTTTTAAAATTTAAAATAATTGTCTGAATGTAAGAAATGACCTGAGGAGGTCTGAAGTGATACCTGTCATCAGCTCATCATGGTGCTGCTCTCTGAGTCCTCCACGTGATTTCCGGTCTGCTCCAACACTGCTCTCTTTTTAAAAACTTAAAACGGATCTTTTTTTCACAAGCTTGTAGTTCGGTTTTTATTTGTTTTACTCATTAGTGTTATTACTATTAGTGTTAGTAAAGAATCATGATATTTATCTTCTTATTTTGATTAATACATGTAATGATTTATTATCTTCTATGATGTTTTATGTTGATCATGTATGATGTATTTTGAAAACATTGAGTTCATGTTTGACGTATGAAATGTGCTGTAGGAATAAAATTGACAAAACGGTGAGTTTTATTTTGAAGGTGGTGACCGAATGTGTCGGTGTTGTACGGCGGCTCGCTGGGCTCAGTCCGCGCCGCTCCGCCGCTCGTGCCGACGATGGGAGACGTTCTGTGCGAAGAGCTCGAGGATTTAGTTCACTTCTCAGTGCACGACCTGCCGGCACGAGGCTATGTCGTCATGGAGGAGATCCGACGTCAGGGGAAACTCTGTGATGTCACGCTCAAGGTAAAACTGACGGCGCTCGAGGCTCCAGTTAGCCTGCAGGCTAGCAGCTAGCAGCTAGCCGAGCTAACAACATGCTAACACAAGCTAACAGCGGATTATTAAAACGTCATACAGGTTCATTAAAGCTAAGTCAGCTGACCTTTGACCCGCCGCACACCGGAAACACCTGAGACCCTGTCACGTTGTCATGGTGATCAGACAGCAGGTGTTTCCGGTGTTTTAAACCCAGAGTGGGTCCTACTTTGTACCGCTGAGCTGCCGCGGAGGGTTACAGGCTGACAGGTGATGGGAACTGTCTGCTTCTGTTGACAGTGAAAAGACAAATACTCAGATACGTTACTGCAGTAAAAGTACCACCGTGTACAAGTACTCTGCTACAAGTAAAAGTGTGTATTACCAGCAGCAGTAAAAGTACCAACACCACACTAAAAATACTTCACTGCACGCAAAAGTACTGCCTTCCAACCTGTACTGCAGTAAAAGTATCTGAATTTGGGAAAAGTAAAAGTACACAAGTACTATCAGCAGCCTGAAGTAAAAATACACAAGTACTAACAGCAGATTGAAGTAAAAGTACACAAGTACTCAGCAGATTGAAGTAAAAGTACACAAGTACTAACAGCAGATTGAAGTAAAAGTACACAAGTACTCAGCAGATTGAAGTAAAAGTACACAAGTACTTTCAGCAGACTGAAGTAAAAGTACACAAGTACTCTCAGCAGCCTGAAGTAAAGTGTGTGTTGGATGAAGCTGCACTGAGGTGTAGCTACGTTTCCAGCTGTACATGTTGAACTCTGAGGACTGTTATACTGTGTGCGTGTGTGTGTGTGTGTGTGTGTGTGTGTGTGTGTGTGAGAGACATTGACATTGACTGTTGGGTGGTACAGGTACTCTACATGTATAGTGAGGCACAGTACTTGAGTAAATGTACTCAGTTACCTTCCAGCTGTGGGTGTGATGAGTTCATCGATTGAACGCATCGTCACAGTCTTTCAGCAGACCAGGAAGTAAAGATTGATCGGCATGAAGGTGATGTCATGTGACTCAGCTGTGAGTGATTTCCTGAGATGAGATTCATGTTGTGACCCGTGAAGACGAGTCATCAAACACCTGCAAACATCACACACTTTTACTGCGCCCTGTCAAGGTGGCAATGCCACGCCATCACTCTGCCTCACCCGTCCTGTATTAAAGGGGCGAGGAGCAGAGACATCACACCTGTGAGATGTCAGCACAGGTAGGAACAGTGCTGACACTGTGTGTGTGACAGCACAGGTAGAAACAGTGCTGACACTGTGTGTGACAGGACAGGTGGGAACAGTGCTGACACTGTGTGTGTGACAGGACAGGTGGGAACAGTGCTGACACTGTGTGTGACAGGACAGGTAGGAACAGTGCTGACACTGTGTGTGTGACAAGACAGGTAGGAACAGTGCTGACACTGTGTGTGACAGGACAGGTGGGAACAGTGCTGACACTGTGTGTGTGACAGGACAGGTGGGAACAGTGCTGACACTGTGTGTGACAGGACAGGTAGGAACAGTGCTGACACTGTGTGTGTGACAAGACAGGTAGGAACAGTGCTGACACTGTGTGTGACAGGACAGGTGGGAACAGTGCTGACACTGTGTGTGTGACAAGACAGGTAGGAACAGTGCTGACACTGTGTGTGACAGGACAGGTAGAAACAGTGCTGACACTGTGTGTGTGACAGGACAGGTAGAAACAGTGCTGACACTGTGTGTGACAGGACAGGTAGGAACAGTGCTGACACTGTGTGTGACAGGACAGGTGGGAACAGTGCTGACACTGTGTGTGACAAGACAGGTAGAAAGAGTGCTGACACTGTGTGTGTGTGTGTGACAGGACAGGTGGGAACAGTGCTGACACTGTGTGTGACAGGACAGGTGGGAACAGTGCTGACACTGTGTGTGTGACAAGACAGGTAGGAACAGTGCTGACACTGTGTGTGTGTGACAGGACAGGTAGGAACAGTGCTGACACTGTGTGTGTGTGACAGGACAGGTAGGAACAGTGCTGACACTGTGTGTGTGACAGGACAGGTAGGAACAGTGCTGACACTGTGTGTGTGTGACAGGACAGCTATAGTGATGGTGTGATGAAGTCCCTTCTAACAGCTCATTTAGGAGTACTGACATCTGCTGGTCATTTGATGTACAGCAGTTCTACAGTGACATTACATGTGGGCTATATGCCACTGGATCTGTACACATGATGATGCATGTATTATGTCAGAATCCCCATACGAGCTGTTGTAAAGCCACATGACATTAATCTATCCTGAACGTGGTGTATCAGTGAAGTCATTATATATCTATATATTTGGGCTGTGCGATTGCCTTGAAATTTCATATTGTGGATTGTCATTGCTCTAGATTGCTAATACACGATTAAATTGCCAAGGGGGGTGGGGGGTTACGGCCTTGGCACATGTCTTGCGTTGATCACTACCAGTCAGCATGGCAGCCAACACTGACACTGCTGTGGCTTTGGTTGCAAGGAAAAACGCCACCGCATTTTTATATTTTTTGTGTTATAATGACGTTATTTTAATATTTTCCATCATATGCACAAGTGAGCATCTCTGGCTTGTCAGCACAGTGGTGTCGACAAGCCGGAGACGTGTTGCTCCTCCTCACTTCAAGTCGCTGTTATTAACTTTTAACCTGCAAAGGCGGCAGTGCTGCAACATTGTAGGAATTTATGAAAGCCCTTGTGAACATTTCAGTAGTTACACATTAAAACAATATTTATTTGCAGTTACTCTATTGAACGACCCCGAAGCATGAGCAAACGCTCTGTGTCACTTCAGATCAAAGAGATGCACCCTGTCACTGTCAGTGCAGGGCTGACAGGTCACCCTCCGCTGAGAAGAGAGAGAGAGAGGAGATGGATTGTAGGTCTGTTTGTAAACGGGGCTTCTCTGACAGTCATGTATGTCCGCAAGAAAACATCTCTTAATGCACGGTAGAGCGCCGTTTTTTCTTTTTTTTTTCACAATCGACTTGATATCCAGCAAATCGCCTGGCAACCCTCCAATCGCCAATATACAATTTGATCTCAGGCCTAATATGTATTTATACATACATATGTGTGTGTGTGTATATATATATATATATATATATATACACACACACATATACATACACTGAACAAAAATATAAACGCAACACTTTTGTTTTTGTTCCCATTTTTCATGAGCTGAACTCAAAGATCTAAAACATTTTCTATACACACAAAAGACCATTTCCCTCAAATATTGTTCACAAATCTGTCTAAATCTGTGTTAGTGAGCACTTCTCCTTTGCCGAGATAATCCATCCCACCTCACAGGTGTGGCATATCAAGATGTTGATTAGACAGCATGATTATTGCACAGGTGTGCCTTAGGCTGGCCACAATAAAAGGCCACTCTGAAATGTGCAGTTTTATCACACAGCACAATGCCACAGATGTCGCAAGTTTTGAGGGAGCGTGCAATTGGCATGCTGAGTGCAGGAATGTCCACCAGAGCTGTTGTCCGTGAATTCAGTGTTCATTTCTCTACCATAAGCCGTTTCCAAAGGTGTTTCAGACAATTTGGCAGTACATCGAACCGGCAGCACAACCGCAGACCACGTGTAACCACACCAACCCAGGACCTCCACATCCAGCATGTTCACCTCCAAGATCGTCTGAGACCAGCCACCCGGACAGCTGCTGCAACAATCGGTTTGCATAACCAAAGAATTTCTGCACAAACTGTCAGAAACCGTCTCAGGGAAGCTCGTCTGCATGCTCGTCGTCCTCATCGGGGTCTCGACCTGACTGCAGTTCGTCGTCGTAACCGACTTGAGTGGGCAAATGCTCACATTCGATGGCGTCTGGCATGTTGGAGAGGTGTTCTCTTCACGGATGAATCCTGGTTTTCACTGTTCAGGGCAGATGGCAGACAGCATGTGAGGCGTCATGTGGGTGAGCGGTTTGCTGATGTCAACGTTGTGGATCGAGTGGCCCATGGTGGCGGTGGGGTTATGGTTTGGGCAGGCATATGTTATGGACAACGAACACAGGTGCATTTTATTGATGGCATTTTGAATGCACAGAGATACCGTGACGAGATCCTGAGGCCCATTGTTGTGCCATTCATCCACGACCATCACCTCATGTTGCAGCATGATAATGCACGGCCCCATGTTGCAAGGATCTGTACACAATTCCTGGAAGCATCCCAGTTCTTGCATGGCCAGCATACTCACCGGACATGTCACCCATTGAGCATGTTTGGGATGCTCTGGATCGGCGTATAGGACAGCGTGTTCCAGTTCCTGCCAATATCCAGCAACTCCGTACAGCCATTGAAGAGGAGTGGACCAACATTCCACAGGCCACAATCAACAACCTGATCAACTCTATGCGAAGGAGATGTGTTGCGCTGCTTGAGGCAAATGGTGGTCACACCAGATACTGACTGGTTTTCTGACCCACCCCCCCAATAAAGCAAAACTGCACATTTCAGAGTGGCCTTTTATTGTGGCCAGCCTAAGGCACACCTGTGCAATAATCATGCTGTCTAATCAGCATCTTGATATGCCACACCTGTGAGGTGGGATGGATTATCTCGGCAAAGGAGAAGTGCTCACTAACACAGATTTAGACAGATTTGTCAACAATATTTGAGGGAAAAATATGTATATATATATATATATATATATATATATATATATGTATATATGTGTGTGTGTGTGTGTGTGTATATTTATACAACAGTTAGTTCCAGCCAAGCAATTTGAAGCAATTTGATTGGCCAAGAGACATTCAACACGTGATGATATTAGAGTATAACATCACAGTTTGTTCACTCTCTGAATGTATTACTCCGCATCAAACAGCTGATCGATGCTGACGCGTTGCCATGGCAGCATTCTAACTATTGCTGCGCTCAAGTGACATTTAAGGAGTGGTCTTCAGAGAAAACATGGATTTTCTTAAAAATATTAGTTTTGAACTTAATAACGAGTGGTCATCAGATGAGGATGAGGGAAAAGGGAAGCAAAATCCAGCTGGGGCTGTGCCAACATCCAGGTTTGCCATAGTTTCATCAGCTGAACTGGACGAACTGGAGAAAACCAAGAATGAGGCGAACACCGTTAGGCAGACATTATGGGCTGTCAACTGTTTCCAAACTTGGCTGCGTGTGACATCAATCGACATCAATTTCCAGTCCATCGAGAAGGCAGAACTGAATGAAGTTTTGAGGCAGTTTTATGGATCAGTGCGCACCACCAAAGGAGAGCTTTACGGGATAAGTAGTTATGTCGAACTGCGCGCCGGTTTAAACCGTTACATTAACGAGCCTCCTATCAGCCGGTCATGGAACATAATACAAGACGCAGAGTTCACACAAGAGAATAATGTGTTTAAGGGAGTGGTTAAACAGATTAGGAGAGCTGGGAAGGACAGAACAACACACCATGCCACTATTACACCTGAGGATCAGCTCATCCTAACGCACTCTGCTGCGCTGCGGCCAGACAATCCAAAAGGTCTGCTAAACAAAGTCTGGTACGATCTCCAATTACATTTTGGACGGCGAGGGAAGGAGGGGAACAGGGCCCTAAACCCGACTCTTTCGTGTTAAAAACGGATGAAAACGGTGCCAAATATTTCACCTTGTCCTTCAATGAGGAAACTAAAAATCATAAAGACCCGTTGGAGAGAGACAGAGAAAACAGGAGAGGTGCCATGTATGAGGAGCCAGAAAACCACCTCTGCCCAGTTGCTTCCCTACTTAAATACCTCAGCAAAATCCCACCAGATGCGAAAGCCCTCTACCTAAAACCTAAAATGACAGCAGCCCCCACAGACAACGTCTGGTACACTGCAGCTCCACTGGGAGTTAACACACTTGCACAGATGCTCCCGAAGATGTGCAAGGAGGCGGGGACACAAACTGTTTACACCAATCACAGCCTCAGGGCCACTGCCATCCAGAAACTGTCAGATGCGGGACTTTCAGTGAGGGAGATCATGACAGTCAGTGGGCATCGGTATGTTACTCTGACTAGGCCATGTGAGGTTACTGTAGAGTCGCAATGGCGATTGATAGACACACCCTAAAAAAATAATGTTGGGGGGGGGGACTGTTTTTGTTGGCGGAGGAAAATAAAATACGTAAATAATCTATTTTGTCACCTTTCTTCAACATTTTCTTACTCAGCATCGCCATTTTAACTGTTGTTGAACTGTTGGCCTGCGGCCTCGTGCCTACAACCGAATCACAGCCGTGACGATATCACAGTACAACATCACGAGCTCGAGTGTGATATTGCTTAAATATATATATATATATATATATATATATATATATATACATATATATATATATGTATGTATGTATGTGTATGTGTGTGTCAGAGGTTTTACAGCAGACCTCAACCCTCTGTCCTTTGGACCCTCACAGCTGATCAGGAAAAACCGTTTAACCTCAGGAAGAGACATAGAAGACAGATCCGTCCTCAGGTTGTCTGTCTGTCCCATCCTTTTGAACACGATATCTTAAGAACGCCTCGGGGGAGTTTCTTTAAATTTGGCACAAACGTCCTCTCAGACTGAAGAATAAACTGCTGAGAATTTTGTGGTCAAAGGTCAGCTTGACTGTGACGTCATCATGTTTTAACGTCATATCTCAGGAACAGAAGGGGAGACATTTGGTCAGATACTGAATTGGTGACTCTAATCTTGAAACTGTGCTGATTGTATAGATCTTCTGTGTGTGAAGCATCCATGTTTTCACTGACATGGATGGAGACTGTCAGAGACACTGGACTGGTGGGCGGAGTCATACAACCACAGGGTGGTCATTGAAAATTTATAGAAAATATGAACTATATGTATGGTTATTATGATGGAAAAAAAGGAGTGACCAGATCATGTTGCAGATAGTCCTGAGCCCGGAGGCGGGTTCTCCAGACCTGTCATTTCATTGGCTCTCTTTGTAGTGTGACTGACTGCCAATCAGATGTTGTGCTAACCTCAGCACATGTTGCTAACTGTGCATGGCTCAAAGTTTCCAGGTGGGACTGGTGCTCCGAATGTCGCCATACTGATCGAAACACCTCAGTGTGAGAACATGAACCATCACAGCCAGGGGTTATTTCTAACATGTATGACACTCTGATCACATGACCTGAGATGATGCCTTCACTGTCAGTAAACTGACCTGTACACAGCGCTGCAGCAACATCACCCTGCAGGTTAATCCTCTTATGACCCTGAATTCAACCTGCTGAGTCTGCAGCTGATGACGTAAAACCTACAACACACAACACAGTCAGGTGAGCAGGTGTGTTCAGTACATAAAACACAGTCAGGTGAGCAGGTGTGTTCAGTACATAAAACACAGTCAGGTGAGCAGTGGTCTTGTTCAGTATCAGGGTGGACTGAAGGTATTTAGAAGTTATCATTTTCTGTCCTGTATAAACACAGGCACTCGTCTCGTCCTCTCGCTGTGAAACTGATACACAGACGCTGTATGAAGATGACATTTGTAGTTTACAGCTGAACCACCAGAGGTCAGTGTGCACTGGTCGAACAGGCAGCTGAGCTGAGAATGATGGTGGCTGTGAGTGGTGAAGATAATGTTAAAGGAGCGAAGGTGAAATAGAAACACGCCTCTGCTCCTGACGGGGAGTTCATTGAGCTCTGGGACAAACATAGTGAACCACCTGTATAAACACCGCCGTGCAGATGAGACGGCGTCACACGTCACATGATGCAGCAACTCCTGTCACAGCTCTGATGTTTTTATTTTTACCATAAATCCTGTCACACACTCCAGTAACCTGTCAAGAAGGTATGAAGATGCAGACCCCACCCACGCTCAGGTAACAGGTGAGAACACTATGATAACGTTGTGTCGTCCTCTCTGCAGGTCGGGGATCATAAGTTCAGTGCTCACCGGATCGTGCTGGCGGCCTCCATCCCATACTTCCACGCCATGTTCACCAACGACATGGTCGAGTGTAAACAGGACGAGATCCTGATGCAGGGCATGGACCCCAGGTAACCATAGACCAGTTTGAGACCAGTTTAAAAAGAGACCAGTCTGAAACCAGTGTAACCCATCCCTGTCTCCCTGCAGCGCCCTGGAGGCTCTGATAAACTTTGCGTACAGCGGCCATGTTGCCATCGACCAGCAGAACGTTCAGGCTCTTCTGATTGGCTCCAGCTTCCTGCAGCTGCAGAATGTGAAAGATGCCTGCTGCTCCTTCCTGCAGGAGAGGTTAGTTACACGCCACCGCACACGCTCAGTACACTCTGAATCCTTAAAGTGTCAGTTTAGTTTAATTCATGAGACTCTGTAAAATATGGCCGACACATCAAACCCTCACACTCAGAAACAAGATCTGAAAACTGATGGAAATGTCTGTCTGTCTGTCTGTCTCTCTGTCTGTGGTGTCCAGGTTACATCCAAAGAACTGTCTTGGCGTGCGTCAGTTTGCAGAGACCATGATGTGCACGACTCTGTACGACTCAGCCAACACCTTCCTCCATCAGCACTTTGTGGAAGTTTCTGTGTCCGACGAGTTTCTGGGTCTGAGGACAGAGGAGGTGCTGGAGCTCGTGGGCTGTGACGAGCTCAACATCAAAGCAGAGGAACAGGTGAGACACCTGAGACAACAAGAGACAAACACACCTGTTGAATGTGTGGTACCTGTGCAGGTGTCTGAGGTGTGTTGAATGTGTGGTACCTGTGCAGGTGTCTGAGGTGTGTTGAATGTGTGGTACCTGTTCAGGTGTCTGAGGCGTGTTGAATGTGTGGTACCTGTGCAGGTGTCTGAGGCGTGTTGAATGTGTGGTACCTGTTCAGGTGTCTGAGGCGTGTTGAATGTGTGGTACCTGTGCAGGTGTCTGAGGCGTGTTGAATGTGTGGTACCTGTTCAGGTGTCTGAGGTGTGTTGAATGTGTGGTACCTGTACAGGTGTCTGAGGCGCATTGAATGTGTGGTACCTGTGCAGGTGTCTGAGGCGTGTTGAATGTGTGGTACCTGTTCAGGTGTCTGAGGCGTGTTGAATGTGTGGTACCTGTGCAGGTGTCTGAGGCGTGTTGAATGTGTGGTACCTGTTCAGGTGTCTGAGGTGTGTTGAATGTGGTACATGTGCAGGTGTCTGAGGCGCATTGAATGTGTGGTACCTGTGCAGGTGTCTGAGGCGTGTTGAATGTGTGGTACCTGTTCAGGTGTGTTGAATGTGTGGTACCTGTGCAGGTGTCTGAGGCGTGTTGAATGTGTGGTACCTGTTCAGGTGTCTGAGGCGTGTTGAATGTGTGGTACCTGTGCAGGTGTCTGAGGCGTGTTGAATGTGTGGTACCTGTTCAGGTGTCTGAGGCGTGTTGAATGTGTGGTACCTGTTCAGGTGTTTGAGGCGTGTTGAATGTGTGGTACCTGTTCAGGTGTCTGAGGCGTGTTGAATGTGTGGTACCTGTTCAGGTGTCTGAGGCGTGTTGAATGTGTGGTACCTGTGCAGGTGTCTGAGGCGTGTTGAATGTGTGGTACCTGTGCAGGTGTCTGAGGTGTGTTGAATGTGTGGTACCTGTTCAGGTGTTTGAGGCGGTGCTGGCCTGGGTTCATCATGACCGGGACCTGAGGGAGTCTCTCCTGCCGGAGCTGCTGTCAAAGATCAGACTTCCTCTCTGTCGACCTCAGTTCCTGTCAGACCGAGTCCAGCAGGACGAACTTGTACGCTGCTGCCATAAATGCAGGTGAGACGACGACGATGATGATGATGATGGTGATGTGATGGTGATGATGATGTCACTCATGCTTGCTCCTTGTTATTGACTGAAAGTGTTGAAAGAAAAGAGTGAGAATGTTTCAGAAACTAAAAATGCGGTGTTTCCCGTTTCCTGTCAGAGATCTAGTGGATGAAGCCAAAGATTTCCACCTGATGCCGGAGCGTCGTCCTCACCTGCCCGCCTTTAAGACCAGACAGAGGTGCTGCACGTCCATCACAGGACTTATCTACGCTGTGGGAGGACTTAACAGCTCAGGTACACCACTCACCTGTCGATCTGTCTCAAGAGCTGAGTCGTGATTGGCCTTAGAATCCCAGTAATGAAGACAAACATCCTCCTGTTGAACTTGGAATAACTGAGCTTTTATTGTGAAAATCCAATTCAGACTGACACCAGAAGCTCAGTCATGATAACAGGACTCTCATTTTGAAAGTCTTCCTACAGCTGAGGAGGCTGCTGATTGGTTGTTGACAGAAGTGGGTGGTGATGTACTCCGAGGTTCAGTTCAGACTGACCAATCACAGCTAGTGTGATGTCACTGCAGATATTTGATTGGTCCTCAGCTGACAGTGTCTTTCTTCAGGTGACTCGTTAAACGTGGTGGAAGTGTTTGATCCAATCGGCAACTTCTGGGAACGATGTCAGCCAATGAGGACGGCTCGCAGCAGAGTGGGCGTGGCTGTTGTTAATGGGTTGCTGTACGCCATCGGTGGATACGACGGCCAATCACGACTCAGCACAGTGGAGGTTTACAATCCCGAGACAGACAGCTGGACACGCGTGTCGAGCATGAACAGCCAGCGCAGGTCAGCACCCCGACTGATGCGCAGATCAATACTCTGATCAATATTTATCAAAACTCTAATCAATGCACTGAAACAGCACAGTGTGAATAACAAGTTGTCTTCTTCAGCGCCATGGGAACGGTTGTGATTGATGGACATATCTACGTCTGCGGCGGCTACGACGGAAAATCATCTCTCAACTCTGTAGAGTGTTACTCTCCAGAGACCGACAGGTGAGTCACCTGACAGCAGGGGCCCCGACCCAGTGTCATCATGGGCCCCGACCCAGTGTCACCCACGGGCCCCAACCCAGTGTCACCCACGGGCCCCGACCCAGTGTCACCATGGGCCCTGACCCAGTGTCACCTACGGGCCCCGACCCAGTGTCACCCACGGGCCCCGACCCAGTGTCACCTACGGGCCCCGACCCAGTGTCACCCACGGGCCCCGACCCAGTGTCACCCATGGGCCCCGACCCAGTGTCACCCACGGCCCCGACCCAGTGTCACCCACGGCCCCGACCCAGTGTCACCCACGGCCCCGACCCAGTGTCACCCATGGGCCCCGACCCAGTGTCACCCACGGGCTCCGACCCAGTGTCACCCACGGCCCCGACCCAGTGTCACCCACGGGCCCCGACCCAGTGTCACCCACGGGCCCCGACCCAGTGTCACCCACAGGCCCCGACCCAGTGTCACCATGGGCCCTGACCCAGTGTCACCTACGGGCCCCGACCCAGTGTCACCCACGGGCCCCGACCCAGTGTCACCTACGGGCCCCGACCCAGTGTCACCCACGGGCCCCGACCCAGTGTCACCCATGGGCCCCGACCCAGTGTCACCCACGGCCCCGACCCAGTGTCACCCACGGCCCCGACCCAGTGTCACCCATGGGCCCCGACCCAGTGTCACCCACGGGCCCCGACCCAGTGTCACCCACGGGCCCCGACCCAGTGTCACCCACGGGCCCCGACCCAGTGTCACCCACAGGCCCCGACCCAGTGTCACCCATGGGCCCTGACCCAGTGTCACCCATGGGCCCTGACCCAGTATCACCCACGGGCCCCACATTAGCGCCATCCGGGGACCCTGACCCAGGGTCATCTAGTGGCCCTACATTAGTGTCACCCAGGGGCCTTGACCCAGTGTCACCCACGGGCCCCGACCCAGTGTCACCCATGGGCCTCCACCCAGTGTCACCCACAGGCCCCGACCCAGTGTCACCCACGGGCCCCGACCCAGTGTCACCCATGGGCCCCTACCCAGTGTCACCCACGGGCCCCGACCCAGTGTCACCCACAGGCCCCGACCCAGTGTCACCCATGGGCCCTGACCTAGTGTCACCCATGGGCCCTGACCCAGTATCACCCATGGGCCCGGGCCCAATGTCATCCACGGGCCCCACATTAGCGCCATCCAGGGGCCCTGACCCAGGGTCATCCAGTGGCCCCACATTAGCGCCATCCAGGGGCCCTGACCCAGGGTCATCCAGTGGCCCCACATTAGTGTCACCCAGGGGCCTTGACCCAGTGTCATCCAGGGGCCCCACATTAGTGTCACCCAGGGGCCTTGACCCAGTGTCATCCAGTGGCCCCACATTAGTGTCACCCAGGGGCCTTGACCCAGTGTCATCCAGTGGCCCCACATTAGTGTCACCCAGGGGCCTTGACCCAGTGTCATCCAGGGGACCCATATTAATGTCACCCAGGGGCCCCACCCTCCGTAGATGTCGTTAAAACCTGTAGGTGTGTATATGAACATAATATGACCTCGTTGTTATGCAGGTGGACGCTGATGACAGAGATGAGTGCGAGTCGCAGTGCTGCAGGTGTGACGGTGTTCGACGGACGTATCTTTGTCTCTGGCGGCCATGATGGTTTACAGATCTTCAACACGGTGAGTTGTGATTGTTGTCACAGGTCAATACAGCTGATCAGTTATTGTGAGTGTCGATCACAGAAACACGTGGACATGATAAACTCCTGCAGTCAGGGTGATCAATGAAGCTGCACCTTCAGAGTTTACTTACCAATCAGAGTGCTTTAACACCACACGTTCACACACTCACAGGTATTCACACACACACGTTCACATACTCATTCATACTCATTCACACACTCATTCACACACTCATTCACACACTCATTCACACGCATTCACACTCACGTTCACACACTCATTCACACACTCATTCACACACGCATTCACACGCATTCACACTCACGTTCACACACTCATTTACACACCCATTCACACACTCACGTTCACACACTCATTCACACTTGTTCACACATGTTCACACACACACATTCACACTCATTCACACACACGTTCACACACTCACATTCATTCACACTCGTTCACACTCATTCACACTCACGTTCACACTCACGTTCACACTCACGTTCACACACATTCACACACACACACACACACACAGACACACACGTTCACACACGTTCACACACTCATTCACACACATTCACACACGTTCACACATTCACACGCATTCACACGCATTCACACTCATGTTCACACACTCATTCACACTCATTCACACACTCATTCACACTCGGTCACACTCATTCACACTCATTCACACACTCATTCACACGCGTTCACACGCATTCACACTCACGTTCACATACGTTCACACATTCACACGCATTCACACGCATTCACACTCATGTTCACACACTCATTCACACTCATTCACACACTCATTCACACACGTTCACACATTCACACGCATTCACACGCATTCACACTCATGTTCACACACATTCACACTCATTCACACACTCATTCACACACGGTCACACTCATTCACTCGCGTTCACACGCATTCACACTCACGTTCACATACTCATTCACACTTGTTCACACATGTTTACACACACATTCACACTCATTCACACTTGTTCACACACTCACTCATTCACACACTCGTTCACACACACGTTCACACTCATTCACACTCACGTTCACACACTCATTCACATGCATTCACACTCTTTCACACACACGTTCACACTCGTTCACACACACGTTTACACTCATTCACACTCACATTCACACACTCATTCACACACTCATTCATAAACACGTTCACACTCGTTCACACGCATTCACACACTCTTTCACACCCACGTTCACACACTCATTCACACTCACATTCACACACTCATTCACACGCATTCACACACTCATTCATAAACACATTCACACTTGTTCACACACACATTCACACACTCGTTCACACACACATTCACACACTCATTGACACGCATTCACATACTCACACGGATTCACACTCATTCACACTCATGTTCACACACTCATTCACACTCATTCACACGCATTCACACACTCATTCACACATTCGTTCACACACTCACTCATTCACACACTCGTTCACACACACGTTCACACTCATTCACACTCACGTTCACACACTCATTCACACGCATTCACACTCTTTCACACACACGTTCACACTCGTTCACACACACGTTTACACTCATTCACACTCACATTCACACACTCATTCACACACTCATTCATAAACACGTTCACACGCATTCACACACTCTTTCACACCCACGTTCACACACTCATTCACACTCACATTCACACACTCATTCACACGCATTCACACACTCATTCATAAACACGTTCACACTTGTTCACACACACATTCACACACTCGTTCACACACACATTCACACACTCATTGACACGCATTCACATATTCACACTCATTCACACTCATGTTCACACACTCATTCACACTCATTCACACGCATTCACACACTCGTTCACACTCATTCACACACTTGTTCACACACTCATTCACACTCATTCACACGTGCACACACACATTCACACTCATTCACACACTCGTTCACACAGATTCACACGCATTCACACATTCGTTCACACGGATTCACACACTCGTTCACACACTCATTTACACGCATTCACACACTCATTCACACACTCGTTCATATGGATTCACACACGCATTCACACACTCGTTCACACGGATTCACACACTCGTTCACACACTCATTCACACATGTTCACACACTCCTTCTCACACTCGTTCACACACATCAATCAATCAATTTTATTTATAAAGCCCAATATCACAAATCACAATTTGCCTCACAGGGCTTTACAGCATACGACATCCCTCTGTCCTTATGACCCTCACAGCTGATCAGGAAAAACTCCCCAAAAAAACCCTTTAATGGGGAAAAAACGGTAGAAACCTCAGGAAGAGCAACTGAGGAGGGATCCCTCTTCCAGGACGGACAGACGTGCAATAGATGTACAGAACAGATCAGCATAACAAATTAACAGTAATCCACATGACACAATGAGACAGAGAGAGAGAGAGAGAGAGAGAGAGAGAGATGCAGGTAATGACAGTAGCTTACAACAACATTAATGAAAGTAATAATATTATAGTTATAGTTCTGGCTACTGTGGTACAATATGTTGAAAGTATGTATTAATATCTGGCAGTATACAAGTGTGACAATAGTCATATGTGTATAATAACAGTAGAAGTATGACTAATGACTAATGATGGCAGCAGCAGCAGGAGGCATCTGGCAGGACCACGGCAGCAGCACAACCACACACGTCACGCTGTCCAGGCACCGCTGTGATATGAGTTAATCTGAGAGACAGTGGAGCACAAAGGCTCCGGAGAAGAAGCCGAGTTAGTGACATCCAGAATGGCCGAGTTAGTGACATCCAGAATGGCCGAGTTAGTGACATCCTGCTCCTCAACTCAGTCAGGTTCAGTATCTCACCTCAGGACACTTGGACATGTGGACCGGAGGAGTCAGGGATCAGACTCCCCATCTTTCACCTGACATTTAAACATTAAAGTTTCAACATCACAGCTTCACAATATATATTTCCTATAATATTGTCATGACGACGTCAGCCTGTTCCATAAACACACTGCATGTACGGACAGCACACACAAACACATCAGGGCTGATTGTTCTGAGACAACAGCGGAGGCTGAACTTCCCATAAAATTTCATAGAAGAAATGGTCAAATATGCACTATTGAATTTACATTAAAATAAGAATTTACATTGCATTAAACGTGCGCTAGGATGCATTTCACATCGTGACTATGATGTTCAAACGTCAGCTGTTTGTCACCAGTTTTCAAACGCGACCTCCCTGTCATACATGCTCGTGTCAGCACAGTGGATGCGGAGCCTCCAAGCATTCCAATGAGACAGCGCTGAGCAGGTTTTTTTCATGCAGCAAAGAGAGATGCTCATTGGATAAAGGCTCAGCCTCCTTGGGACCTAATGGAGCGGTAGGCAGGAGAGGACGCTCGGTGTCTGCATAATGATTGGAGGAACTGTCTAAAAGGCTGAACCCCTTTGTGATTGACAGCGCTTTGGAAATACACACCAGCATCGGCGACCCCTGTCTTCTGACAGAGTGTTTCCATAAAACATATAGCTCATTTTCACTGTTTGTACAGTTCAGGAGTTTAAACCCATCTGAAAATCTCTGAGGTGTGTGTTGCTGTGGTTCTATGTCATGAGTGTGGTTGAAAAACAGCGTAAATTAAATGTTCCTTTTATAAGTTACTGCCTTGCTAAAATATGACGCGTTATGATGTAAACCTAAAGTGAGCCTCCCCTGTTTGAAAGACCAGCAGCCGCCACTGACACACATGTTTACTGTAGTATATAAAGATATCTTAATAGAAATGAGTAAATGTATTTAAACTAAAAATATATAACTGTAGTATTTGTTGCACTCCCCCTCCCGTCCTGCAGATGGAGTACTACAACCACCACACTAACCGTTGGCACCAGGCGGAGCCGATGATGAACAAGCGTTGCCGACATGGGGCGGCGGCTCTGGGCAGTCACATGTACGTGGCAGGAGGTTACGATGGCTCGGGTTTCCTGAGTGGGGCGGAGGTGTTCAGTGCAGCATCGGGGCAGTGGAGCCTCCTGGTGGCCATGAACACACGGCGCAGCAGAGTGTCGCTGGTCTCTACGTCTGGACGTCTGTACGCAGTGGGCGGATATGACGGACAGTCCAACCTCAGCTCCATGGAGATGTACAACCCCGACACCAACCGCTGGACCTTCATGGCGCCCATGGTCTGCCATGAGGGGGGGGTCGGGGTCGGCTGCATCCCCCTGCAGCCCGCCTAAATCCTCCAATCAGAGGCAGAGGATTGACACGTTACTGACAACTGTAAGCGGTGAGCCGGCGCCCTCCGCTGGCGCTCACTGAGCTTTATCGGTACGACAGCCGGGCTCAGACCTGCACACTGATGCTGGGCCTGTGGGATTATGGGAAAAAAGTAGAGCTAGCCTCCGGCTGCTAGCGTTGTGCAATTAGCGAGCGTGTTGACTGATTAATGTTGAATATTGATTTTATACTGAAAGGACCAAAACAGGAAGTCATTTCCTCTCAGAACAAAGCTGCTGACTTGAAACAGGACGAGTGCTTATCGATCAGAGACCCCCTCCCCCGCTCCTCCTGTCTTTATTTTGAAGGGTACGTCTGAGTGTTTCCTTCTGCTGCGTTTCATCAGTTCAGTGTGAGCAGTGTTCGTCAGGCCTTCACACAGCGGGGACACTCATTCACACTGACGCTCATTCACACTGACGCTCGTTCACACTGATGCTCACACATCACAGTTTCACAAGTTAATGTCCTCCGAGGAGTCTGTAATCAGGGGTTAATGTCCTCCGTGGTGTCTGTAGTCAGGGGTTAATGTCCTCCAAGGTGTCTGTAGTCAGGGGTTAATGTCCTCCAAGGTGTCTGTAGTCAGGGGTTAATGTCCTCCGAGGTGTCTGTGATCAGGAGTTAATGTTCTCCAAGGTGTCTGTGATCAGGGGTTAATGTCCTCTGAGGTGTCTGTGATCAGGAGTTAATGTTCTCCAAGGTGTCTGTGATCAGGGGTTAATGTCCTCTGAGGTGTCTGTGATCATGAGTTAATGTCCTCCAAGGTGTCTGTGATCAGGGGTTAATGTCCTCCGAGGTGTCTGTAGTCAGGGGTTAATGTCCTCAGAGGTGTCTGTGATCGTGAGTTAATGTCCTCCAAGGTGTCTGTGATCAGGGGTTAATGTCCTCGGAGGTGTCTGTAGTCAGGGGTTAATGTCCTCGGAGGTGTCTGTAGTCAGGAGTTAATGTCCTCCGAGGTGTCTGTGATCATGAGTTAATGTCCTCGGAGGTGTCTGTAGTCAGGAGTTAATGTCCTCCGAGGTGTCTGTAGTCAGGGGTTAATGTCCTCCGAGGTGTCTGTGATCATGAGTTAATGTCCTCCAAGGTGTCTGTGATCAGGGGTTAATGTTCTCTGAGGTGTCTGTAGTCAGGGGTTAATGTCCTCGGAGGTGTCTGTGATCATGAGTTAATGTCCTCGGAGGTGTCTGTAGTCAGGGGTTAATGTTCTCCGAGGTGTCTGTGATCATGAGTTAATGTCCTCCAAGGTGTCTGTGATCAGGGGTTAATGTCCTCGGAGGTGTCTGTAGTCAGGGGTTAATGTCCTCCGAGGTGTCTGTGATCATGAGTTAATGTCCTCCAAGGTGTCTGTGATCAGGGGTTAATGTCCTCCGAAGTGTCTGTGATCAGGGGTTAATGTCCTCGGAGGTGTCTGTAATCAGGGGTTAATGTCCTCGGAGGTGTCTGTAGTCAGGGGTTAATGTCCTCCGAGGTGTCTGTGATCAGGAGTTAATGTCCTCCAAGGTGTCTGTGATCAGGAGTTAATGTCCTCAGAGGTGTCTGTGATCACGAGTTAATGTTCTCCGAGGTGTCTGTAGTCAGGAGTTAATGTCCTCAGAGGTGTCTGTAGTCAGGGGTTAATGTCCTCCGAGGTGTCTGTGATCATGAGTTAATGTCCTCCAAGGTGTCTGTGATCACGAGTTAATGTTCTCCGAGGTGTCTGTAGTCAGGAGTTAATGTCCTCCGAGGTGTCTGTGATCATGAGTTAATGTCCTCCAAGGTGTCTGTGATCAGGAGTTAATGTCCTCCGAGGTGTCTGTAGTCAGGAGTTAATGTCCTCCGAGGTGTCTGTAGTCGGGAGTTAATGTCCTCCGAGGTGTCGTAGTCAGGGGTTAATGTCCTCTGAGGTGTCTGTGATCAGGGGTTAATGTCCTCCGAGGTGTCTGTAGTCAGGAGTTAATGTCCTCGGAGGTGTCTGTAGTCATGGGTTAATGTCCTCCGAGGTGTCTGTGATCATGAGTTAATGTCCTCCGAGGTGTCTGTAGTCAGGAGTTAATGTCCGACGTGGAGGCGGAAACTGTCCAACAGAGGAAGGGTGTTTAAATACAACAGAGCTTATGCTAAAATGTTAGCGGACAGCTGCTGACACATGATCATCCCGTTAACACTGTCAGTTATCATGTCCTCCGAGGTGTCTGTGATCACAAGTTAATGTCCTCCAAGGTGTCTGTGATCACAAGTTAATGTCCTCCGAGGTGTCTGTGATCACGAGTTAATGTCCTCCGAGGTGTCTGTGATCACAAGTTAATGTCCTCCGAGGTGTCTGTGATCACAAGTTAATGTCCTCCGAGGTGTCTGTGATCACAAGTTAATGTCCTCCGAGGTGTCTGTAGTCAGGAGTTAATGTCCTCGGAGGTGTCTGTAGTCAGGGGTTAATGTCCTCGGAGGTGTCTGTAGTCAGGGGTTAATGTCCTTGGAGGTGTCTGTAGTCAGGGGTTAATGTCTTCCGAGGTGTCGTAGTCAGGAGTTAATGTCCTCGGAGGTGTCTGTAGTCAGGGGTTAATGTCCTCTGAGGTGTCTGTAGTCAGGGGTTAATGTCCTCTGAGGTGTCGTAGTCAGGAGTTAATGTCCTCCGAGGTGTTTGTGATCAGGGGTTAATGTTCTCCGAGGTGTCGTAGTCAGGGGTTAATGTCCTCTGAGGTGTCGTAGTCAGGAGTTAATGTCCTCGGAGGTGTCTGTAGTCAGGGGTTAATGTCCTCCGAGGTGTCATAGTCAGGGGCTAATGTCCTTGGAGGTGTCTGTAGTCAGGGGTTAATGTCCCCCGAGGTGTCGTAGTCAGGAGTTAATGTCCTCGGAGGTGTCTGTAGTCAGGGGTTAATGTCCTCCGAGGTGTCATAGTCAGGGGTTAATGTCCTCCGAGGTGTCATAGTCAGGGGCTAATGTCCTCGGAGGTGTCGTAGTCAGGAGTTAATGTCCTCGGAGGTGTTTGTGATCAGGAGTTAATGTCCTCGGAGGTGTTTGTGATCAGGGGTTAATGTCCTCGGAGGTGTTTGTGATCAGGGGTTAATGTCCTCGGAGGTGTCTGTAGTCAGGAGTTAATGTCCTCGGAGGTGTCGTAGTCAGGAGTTAATGTCCTCCGAGGTGTTTGTGATCAGGAGTTAATGTCCTCGGAGGTGTCGTAGTCAGGAGTTAATGTCCTCGGAGGTGTCTGTGATCAAGAGTTAATGTCCTCGGAGGTGTCGTAGTCAGGGGTTAATGTCCTCGGAGGTGTCTGTGATCAGGAGTTAATGTCCTCCGAGGTGTCTGTGATCATGAGTTAATGTCCTTGGAGGTGTCGTAGTCAGGAGTTAATGTCCTCGGAGGTGTTTGTGATCAGGAGTTAATGTCCTCGGAGGTGTCTGTAGTCAGGGGTTAATGTCCTCCGAAGTGTCTGTAGTCAGGAGTTAATGTCCTCGGAGGTGTCTGTGATCAGGAGTTAATGTCCTCGGAGGTGTCTGTAGTCAGGGGTTAATGTCCTCCGAAGTGTCTGTAGTCAGGAGTTAATGTCCTCAGAGGTGTCTGTAGTCAGGGATTAATGTCCTCCGAAGTGTCTGTAGTCAGGAGTTAATGTCCTCGGAGGTGTCTGTAGTCAGGAGTTAATGTCCGACGTGGAGGCGGAAACTGTCCAACAGAGGAAGGGTGTTTAAATACAACAGAGCGTAGGCTAAAATGTTAGCGGACAGCTGCTGACACATGATCATCCCGTTAACACTGTCAGTTATCACTTGTGGGGTTCCTCAGGGCTCAGGTCTGGATCCTCTATCGTTTCCATTTACACTATTATGTAAGACATGCTCACAGAGTCCGTTCAGTTCTGATGATGGACACCTCAGAGTTGTCCGTCTTAAACCACGCCCACTTTCCAAAGAAATAAAAGTTATATTTAGTTATATTTTCATGCTTTTTGTAATTAAGCCATAACTCGGTTTCCCCACTAACACCTGAGGGTCTGACTAATACCTGGAACAGTCATTACATCCTGTGAGGTTCTTATGCAATGGAAACATTGTTCAACGGTCCAGTGAATAGGACAAACCTCAGATACAACGTAGTAACGGGAGTTATCTGTAGATCGTCAGCTCGTAGAACCATTTGGCCCAGCTGTTAGCCGCAGAGCTAAAGTCATGTTAGCAAGAGTCAAAGTTCATAACAAACAGGAAGTATCATTTGGCGGGATGTTTAACAACAGGACGAGTGAGCTATCAGACACTTAACTGTCCCCAAATCAACCAACAAACACTGCGCTGTAACGTTGGCATCGTCTGCCTGGAGCAGCGAGCTGAAGAGTTTAGAAACAAAACATTCGCAGGCGAGTATTTTGCATTTCAGCGTTGTTTATTGGCCATGCCCCCGGCTGTGTAAAGGCCTTTATTATGACAATGGAGGAAGTGATAAATGTGGTTGGTGCTCTGATAGATGTTAACATGCTAACAGTGATGACAGGAGACAAAGGGCGCCAGGTGTGATGTCAGATTGTTGACGTGTCGTCTCAGTGAGGTGACTGACGATCAGATCAACGATCACACTGTCACTGGATTCTTGTTTCTTCATGGACGTACATCAGAGAGAAGGAGTTCTGTGGCGCCCCGCCGTGGAGGCTTATGTCTTTGTCCTGCTGAATGTCCACGTCTCTGACAGACCATAATAAGATGAGACGCAGCTGATGGAAACTGTGCTGATCCGTGTGGCAGTATTAAAACTCTGTCCTGATGCTGATGTCATCAGACCCTCATTTCCTGTCATGTCACAAAGGTTACAATGTCCTGAACACAGAGTGAAACTAAAGATCAGCATGGTAAAGGTTACTTCCTGTCAGTCTGATGGCGGCGCCTGAGGAAACATCCTTGAGTGAGAACAAATGTTAATTCCAATCAGGCGTGATGTTTATCGGAGGCTGCAGAGAGACACACTCGACACAGAGTTCCCACAGTCAGGGAAAACCTGGAAAGTCATCGAATTAGTAAAAATCCCTGAATGTTTTGGACTTTAGTTGTAGTGAAATCTTTTGGTGGAGAATCGTCCATGTGATGTGACAACACAGCAGATTAATTTTTTTGTAGCTGATGATGTAACGCAGCTCTGACATGTGTGGCGTGTTTTTATCCATCTCCGCCGCTGAAATCTAAGAGCAGAGGAATTATATTTCAGGTAGTCCGTCCGTCCATACGTCCCGTCCTTGTGAACAGGATATCTCAAGAATAACTTGAGGTATTTTTTAAATTTTTTTTTTTTTTCAGATTTGACACAAACATCTACTCAGACTGAAGAATAAACTGATGAGAATTTTGTGGTCAAAGGTCAGCTTGACTGTGACATCATCATGTTTTAACGTCATATCTCAGGAACAGAAGGGGAGACATTTGGTCAGATACTGAATTGGTGACTCTAATCTTGAAACTGTGCTGATTGTATAGATCTTCTGTGTGTGAAGCATCCATGTTTTCACTGACATGGATGGAGACTGTAATTTCGGGTTCAGACTGCACAATTACAGCCTGATGCAGTGTCGTACGGTGTCGGCTGGATCATGAACAATAATCCATGGTTTCATCTGGTGTAGTGTGTCATAGCAGACAAGTGACGCCACGTTTGGGGCGCCTCACGACGTCCAAACAGAAAGCCTAGCATGTTTGATTTTCTTTTTGTCTTCCACGACTTCTCCCGTCACAGCCGTCACTTTGACCAATAGGAACACAGAGCGATCTGTTGCCATGGAAACTGTAGGACAACAACAGCCCAGCCTTTTAGATATTTCCTGTAGGGACGTTAGCACACAGAGGAAAAAGGAAACAGCAGAGGCACTTTATCAACCCGCTGAGTACTGCCATTAGCATCAAGCTAGCAGAGAATGTTCTTTCTTCATAATGGAGGATATAAAGGAATCAAACTCACAGATAGTGTCTGGGCCTTTACTCAGCACAGCTGCAGAGGCTACCAGCTGCATCTCAAACATGGGTCCATGTCATTTGTCTGACAGCCCATTAGTCCGACGGTCCGCGGTGCTGAACGGCTTCTGGCGTATTTCTACCTTGATGGTGCACCGCGACCGGCTCTGGGTCAGCTGGGAAAGGCTTGAGGCGGAGCAGGCTCACAGCTTATGTGTTTGTCACTTTCATTTTCATTTTAACCCACACCATGATCTTTTCCTGACCCTAACCAAGTGGTTTTTGTGCCTAAACCTAACCAGACCTTAACCACAGGGCATCATGATGATTTCTAAACAATGGGTTTAATATGGTCGGACAAATGGGCAGTTCCCCTCAAACACAAGACACCATTTATCATTCTCACACTCAACACTTCCTGTTTCTGTTTCAAATTAAAAGCTGAGAGAATCCCTTCATTTTATAAAAAGGCTTTTATTGTGACACTTTTGCAGGAACTTCCTGTGGAGGATTCAGTGACTGTTATAGTTTTCATGCAGTACTTCAAATGTAGCTCCGCCCATCTGGTGACAGCTTTTATGTCACTACAGTCACAGTTCAGCTGGAACATGAACAGACACAGAGACTGAGTTAGTAATAATAATAATAATAGGACGAGAATAATCTGATGACAAACATGTAGTCCGTCATGTCTGTTGGCCAAGTGACAGACAGATTTTATGACTTCAGTCACCTGATCTGACACAGAGCCTGTAGGAGCAGACAAACATGGCGTGCGGTCTGGACCTGGCGTTACTGTGACTCATTTATGTGGTGATTCCAGTTCACCATCACGTATGTGTCTTCATTTCCTCCCCGCGTCTTGTCAGAGTTTGAATCTGTCACGTGGCCTTGACATGTGGCTGAACGTGCCAGATAACTCAGAAAGTTTGTGACAGATGAGATGCCTCACGTGAAAGATTTGTATTCATCTGAGCTCAGGAATGCAAGAAGTCAGTATTCAGTCACATCATCTGCATATTTAAAGCCAACGCTTCAGAAAACTTACGATACGAAAGATAACTCTGAATGTGAGTGATTCAGTGTGGCATGGTATCAGGTAGAGTTTCATTTTTGCTCCATGAATAATCAGTTTTACACTCCACGTTTTTTACTCATAATCTCCACCGCAGCAGCTGTGACATCACTTCCTCCAGACTGTCCAGGTTGACGTCATGTCTGTATACTGTTTGTTTTTCATTCACAGCCCGATTCATAAAACAGTTTGTAACTTCAAACATCATTTTTTTAACATAAATCTGTGGACAGTGTTTTCTGATTAAAATATCCTGAAGTCTCTCAATAACAATCTTTGACTCTGATTTGGCAACAAAACGAAATCAGAAATTTGAACCTGATTTCATCCAACAATCAGATTTCTGTTTAAGAAATGTCTGAAAATCTGAATATTTAATGAGATTCTGCCTGATTTGCATATTTTTATTTTCTGAAGCTGGTGATATGAAGAATAACTGTCACATGATGTCAGCTCACCTGGGACGTCTCACCTTAATCAATCCATAATCAATAAAAACTGTTTGATATTTGTGGTTAATAAGTGAAGGTGTTGATTTGGCCCTCTGCAGCCTCCGTACGGTGACACTGATGTTTCTGTTGATTGATTGTTTTTATTTCCTGAGGTTTATGGATCAATAAAGAAGCTGCTGTTTCCTCACTGAAGCATCTGATCTTTAATCAATATTCATATTGATAATCTGATGTGTGCGTTCGTCACTGATCAATGAAACAGCCGTCAGTTCCAAATCAGCTTTTATTTCCTCGTTCAGTCAGCGGCGTCATCACCATCATCATCACCATCATCATCATCATCATCATCACCATCATCATCATCATCATCACTTTACAATATCAACAAAGACAAATTAGTTTATTGATAATATGGATCAATCACATGACACTGGCTGTGATGTCATCAGGTGAAACACCTGGGTGTGACTCCACGGTATCCCACAGTCCTTTGTAAGTTTAATGGTACGTTCAGATGATCTTCGTCACCCTGACGTCTCTCAGGTGTTTCACACAGGTAACTCCACCATCTGAACCAGTGAGCAGGTGTCAGTCTCATGGTGCGTTCAGGTCATGTTGGATTTATCATGATTTCAGAAATGTAACATTTGTGTTCTCCTCAGCAAAACGGCTCACATCAGTTTAATATCACATCATGAATACGTTAATGCACAGAGGACCGACTGTGACATCATCATGACGCTTCAGGTGTGTGTGTGTGTTCTGCTCCTCCTCAGCTGAGCAGCTTCCTGATGATCAGTCCAGGTGAGGTGGACGTCAGGTGACACCTGCAGCTGATCACAGAGGATCTAACCAGCGCTGTGTCATCACTGCTTCATCAGCCCATCATCATCCTCATTTATTAACCCTCATAACACTGTGAAACGTGTCGCGCTGCATGGCGCCGTCACTCATTTGATTTATCTAACACACAGGTGTTCACTTCCTGATCATGTGACAAAGAAAAGCATCAAATTCTCTCCATGAAAAAAAAATGAAACCAAAAAAATGTTCAAACAACGAAAACAATTATTTAAATGTTAAAATATTTTGTCAAGAGTGTTCTGTAGATGGACTGATTGATGACAACTTCCTGTCACAGCAACTGCTCACCTCAGTGACATCACAGTGAAGTAACTCACAGGTGTGACTGATCGTTATTTACCTGTGCAGAGCGCTGACAGAGTTCACACTGTCGACCAATAACAAGCTGTGTTGATGGAGCTGAGCTCTGATTGGCTGGAGGTGCAGGAAGCTGTAGAGTCTAAACTGGTCGACACAGTGAGCAGACAGGATAACGTCATGCTAACACAGCCCAGTGTCATGTTAGCCGCTGAGCTAACAGGTGTGCTAAAAGGCATGCTAACCATCAGTCACCAGCTTACTAAGGTTTTTGTCCTCAGAAACTCTGTTGCGTGAAGTTAGCATGGTAGCATGTTAGCATGGAGCATCAGATCATGTGGACCTGGCACCAGTTTAACTTGCTTTTAACGGGTGACAAAGAGCACCTGAACGCACCATTCACTCAGCTGACTGAAAATGTTTTGTGGTTCTGTGGAGTCCAATCAGAGGCCGGTTCAGGTGAGCTCCACCTGTTGGACTTCCTGCTGCAGGTTCTCAGCATCATTCACAGCTGCACACGTCACCAGGTACAAAGTCCTCCAGCAGAGAGCGTCCACAAACATCTAGAGGATCTCTGGTGAGCTCCAGTCTGTTCCACACATCCTCCGCTGGGATCACTGTCCCGACGGAGGTCCTGAAGGTCCTGGAGGGTCGGTCCTGGAGTCTGGAGCAGCAGAAGCACTGGCAGCTCCCTCAGGCTCTGACTGCACACCTGGAGTCCTGGACAGGTAAATACATTCAGTCAGTTTCATGACTCACTGCAAGCCAGGGTCCTGAAATAATACCAACATATGTGGGGGTGTTTGTGTGATAATGACATTCATGACCAGAAAATATTTGATTGTTAATTTACAAACAGAATCAGTGATGTAGTTTCACACACTGTTTCGAATCTTCAGTAAAAACTACAATGATGTTTCATTTCATTAGCTTGTGAATAACAACAGTAAGTCAGAGTCAGTAGTTCAACTAGTTATTTTACTGACTCAGTGCAGAATCTGACGCACGCCAAAGTTTTCCAAGTAAAGATCTATAAGATCCTTTAAAGTACTCTAAAGCCCTCAAAGGCAAAAGACATGTTTGAGAAGGATTCAACATTTTTAGAGACACACTAGCTCAATCGGTCCATTTTCTGAATGCATGGATGTCTGCAGTTGTAGTTCCTCTTTTCAGGTCAGGTGACCAAACTGATGTGGTAAACTACAGACGCATCAGTATTTTGCCTGTTGTGTCTAAGATTACTGAAAAAGTGGTAACTGAACAATTTACTGACTTTTTAAACTCAGGACAAGCTCACCTTCAGCCCACTGACACGACTGCCTGCTGTTTGATTGAAAGAATCTAATTAAAGTTGGACAGTGGCCGTCCTGCAGCAGCTGCATGTTTGGACATTTGAAACTGTGAATCATAATGTTCTTCTTTCTAAATGATCCACTTTAAATTTCTCTGTTGATGCGATCAGATGGACGGAATGAGTTGGGAACAGGACCTCACCGTTTGTTGATCGCTCTGTTGGTGTTCCACAAGCCTCATTTTTTGGACCTCTTTTATTTGGCCTACATGGTACGCATTATGATGCCAGTTAGCAAAGACATTTTTAGAGTGTTTTTATGTCTTAAAAAAGACCAAATAAACATCATCAAAAATTTTGTATTTTTTTTGTTTTATTTGAAGTTTTTGGGGTTCGTTGCCTGTAGGCAACATTGTGGAACAACCCATTGAAATGAATGTCTCAAAGAGACTAAGTGTAATTCTTTGAACTTTAAACAAATTACTAGGGATGCACCGAAATAAAAATTTGTGGCCGAAGCCGAATAATATTAAATGCTTGGCCGAATACCGAATATCGTTGTTTAGTTTTTCATTAGTTTTTGCAGATGAACCCCCTCCAGATTAGTGTTGTCACGGTACCAAAATTGGGATCCACTGTACGATACCAGTGAAAATATCATGGTTCTGAGTAGTATCAGGATACCACAGCGAAAATGAGGCAGATGTGCCTTTTGTCATTTATAAAAAGATAAATCACTTTTCTATAATACATCAATGATATTTCAATGGAATAAATTACTTACTGACTTATTCATACTTCAAAAACAGCATCAATAAGTGATTAACATAGGGGGGGATCAAAATAAAATAAATAAATGAAATAAGAATCAACCAGCCACCCTCCTCCCCTGACAAGTAAAGAACAGTCCCTTCATAAGTAAACAACAGTCCCTAAAGTGTGGTGAGGTTTGTGGACCGTGAACGGCTCGTTTCTCCTCTGACACGTCACATACCTGTGTTCGGCTGGCTCAGCTGTTCAGGTACTTCTGGCCAGTCATGACGCCAAGAAGAGGATATTATTGGAGCCGACTTATCCATCGCCAGTAAGCCGATGGCCGCCATATTTGACAGGAATACATTAACGTTACTGTCTGTGTCTGTGACCCCCGTTTAACCCACAACCGGTGGGATTCGCCTTTCATTTCTGCTGCTGGTTGAAATCTGTAGGCTGCTCGCACAGCGTGCTGAATGATTTAAGCCTATTTTGCTCGCTCAAAACTATTTTTAGTCGCAAATGCGAGTGCCGTGACGGATGGATCGCCACACTGCTGACATTTTACTCGTCATGGCATGCTGTTTGATTGCGTTATCAAAATACACCGCTATTATTCGGCCTTGCTTTTAACTTATTCCACTGAATACCGAGTGTGTGGTTTTTTTTGCAATATTCGGCCGAATATATTTGGTTCCCGAATATTCGGTGCATCCCTACAAATTACTTTTCAAAACAGAGATCAGAACAATTTGCAATACAATAATCCAGTGTTTGATCATCACCGCTTCATTTCAGTGCATGTCCTGTCCTGTGTCTTTCCTCACATCATTTGTGGTGTTGCCGCTCGGTGCTTGTGGAACTTTATGAAGCAGTTTTTTTTCAGGAGTGAAGCACAGGTGGGTGACACACTTTGTGCACTGCACTTTGACTAAACCCTTACACCCATGGTGTTTGCACCGGGCCTTTTTCTCCACCCAAATAGGCCAATGGAATTCAAATAAACACAAGAAGTTTGTGCTCTAGAGAAAGGATCAACACTCAGTGAATAACCTAAGCCGTATGATAAGCTAATATGGCAAGGCTTAACTATACAGACCAGTGAGCAGTGATAACTAGCATGTCTTTGGGGTCATCGCGTGGGAACCTCCTTTCACCAGTGTTTCGTCTAGTTGGTCCAACGACACCTACAGGAGGCTAGACAGTGATCTCTGGCGTCCCAGAGACACTCCCCTAATGCCAGGTCTCACTGCTCCCCACACCAACCCAACAACCTCCTTTACCTTACTTACACATGGCTTTCTCAGCCCAAACAGCACTGCCACCTTCAACAAACCCAGGCTCCGTACATGCGAGCTCCAGGTAGAAGTAGTACTGATACTACCTTTCCCAGAACATTCACCATACTCTATTTCACACGCTACATAGCATAACTACAATATAAGCTAAAGTTAAAGGAGCTAAATAAACTCACAGGATCAGCAAACACACTCACCTTGCAGCATGGCCTCAAACAAAAGGGATTCAAATAGGCCACTCCCACACTTAAATAACCTTCCTCTTCCTGGATTTCCTCCTGAGAGGAAGTGGATCTCTCCACCTGATCTCAAGGAGTTATGTGCCCTGCTTAGTAGTTCCCCCTGCTGGCCCCCAACTGACAATATTTATATGCTTCCAGATCCATTGGCTACACCTAACTGCTTCATCTGACATTTCCCTCACTGTCTTCCTCAAACTCTGTCCCCGCACTCCGAGTTCCCCCAGGAGCGAGACAGCTGATCTTGCTATGAATCCCCTACACCCCACTTCCACTGGACAAATCCTAGTCTTCCATCCTCGCTGCTCAGCTTCTGCTCCTAAGTCTGCATCTCTAAGCTTTTTTCTTTCATAGGCTTCTTCCACTGAGTCTTCCCAAGGAACTGTCAGCTCAATGAAATAAACTATCCGTTGACTCACTGACCACAACACTAAGTCAGGCCTCTGCCTGGTACAAACTATTTCCTGGGGAACAACAAGCTTTCGCCCTAAATCTACTTGCATTTCCCAATCACAAGCACCTTCTAGGCAGCCACACCCTTGCCTCCTCACTAACTTATCCCTTCTGTATTTCTCTCCCTCACGGACAAACTGAATTACTAAACTCCTATCCTTAACACCTTCTGAATTCACCTGTCTTCGTTTCCCTTCAATGCCTGCAGCTAAACATTTCAACACCTGGTTATGTCTCCATGTATATCAGCCTTGTGACAAGCTAACTTTACAGCCTGACAAAATATGCTTTAAGGTTGCGGTACCTGAACACAATGGGCATGATGGGTCCTCATTTACCCACAGTTTTAGGTTCTGGGGGGTTGGTAACACATCGTATGTAGCCCCTACCAGGAATCTAATACGATTCTCCTCCATACTCCACAGGTCCCTCCAACTAAGCTTCCTCTTCTCTACACTTTCCCAATTCAACCACTGTCCCTGTTTAGCCTGGACCACTACCTTTGCACCCCTTAATATCTCCTCCTGTCTGCGTATCTGTTCCACAACCAGCTTTCTTTTATCTTTGAGACCTGCTGTATTCCATACCGGTTTGCCTGAGCCAAGCCCCAGGCCTCCCCGGCCAAACTGAACATTACCTACAATCTCTGCATGCCTAAGAGCTGCCTCTGCCTCCTGAACTGCCGATCTTGGGTTCCACTTCCTCCCCTTGGTTGGATTTGGAACCACACTCCTAACTACCACGTCCTTACTCCCAGATAACAAGAGCTCTGTCCTGACCTTGGTACATTTAAATTCCTCTGTTAAACTAGATACTGGCAGCTGAAGTATCCCTTTTCCATACAATGCAACACTACTTAGGCACCTAGGAGCACCCAACCACTTCCTAATATAGGAGCTAACTGACCTTTCAATTCTCTCCACAATGGATATTGGAATTTCATAAATTGACAGTGGCCACATTAACCTAGGATATAGCCCAAATTGCACCATCACGTGTCAGTGATGGTGATGGTGACGTGTCAGTGATGGTGATGGTAACGTGTCAGTGACGTGTCAGTGATGGTGATAGTGACGTGTCAGTGATGGTGACGGGGACTCACGTCTCAGCAGGTTGGAAGCGGCTCTCCTCTCCGTCCAGGATGCCGTGGTACATGCCGATCTCCTGCTCCAGACGCTGCTTGTTGCTCAGCAGCGTGTCATAGTCACGGCGCTGCTGTTCGATTTCGCCACGTACATCAGCCAGCTCCGCCTCCAGCTTTGCCACCACTGAGCCTAGGTTCTGCAGCTCCATGTCGTGCCAGTGGCGTGCGTCACCCAGGGAGTTCTCCAGACCCCGTCTCTGCAGGGCAACAACAGACGCATCGTCACACGTTTCTGAGATTACTGATGGAACGCGTCATCAGGTGATTGATCGCCACACGTGTCTCACCAGCGCTCTGATGGACTCGGTCTCGGCCTGCAGACTCTGGATCTTACAGCCAGTCTCGTTGCACTCGGCCTTCAGCGCCTCCACCTGCTCCTCCTCAGGACTCAGTCTGCTCACACACTGCGCCTCCTGCAGCAACACACACACCATCAGAGCATGCCTTGATGCCACAGCATGACACGTGAGGACACCTGTGCAGGTGTGACATCCTCACCTTACACTCAAGGTAGCTGTCGGTCTCGGCTCGGTTCCTCTCCGTCACCTTCTCCCAGTGGCTCCTGATGTAGGCCAGGATCTGGTCCAGACTGGTTTCTATGGGAGCGTCGGGTTCATCCACCTCACGTCCCGCCATCTGACTGTAGAGGACACGCACATCCTGAGAGAACAGACAGACAGACAGACAGGTCACATGACCTCCATCATCATAAAAAGACACGTCATTGATTCCACATGTTCAGTTTTACCATTAAAGTGTCAGATAAGAACAGAAGAAGGATTCTCGCCCTCAAACACACTTCCTGTTCAGCTCGCCACGCGTCACCTTCTGAGACAGGCTCAGTCCTGAGACAGTTGTTGTTATCACCGTTAGCTGTTAGCACCGTTAGCTGTTAGCACAGTTAGCTCTGTCAGCACTTTTGTAGTTGTTAGCACTGTCAGCTGTTAGCTGAGAGCCACGAGCAGACAGCCTGAGTGCAGCTGTGAGTCACAGATTTGTGTGGAGCTTCTTTAAAGTGTTAATGTGAGTTTA